>NW_007044705.1:31772-42155 GCF_000164805.1 Carlito syrichta | reverse complement strand
GTTAGAGTCTCACTCTGTCACCCAGACTGGAGTGTAGTGGCCGCTCCCGGCCACTGCAACCTCCACCTGTTGGACTCTGGTGATCCTTCCACCTCAGCCTTCCATGTGCTGGAACTACAGGCGTGCACTACCACACCCGGCTAATTTTTTGATTTGTTGTAGCGATGAGGTCTCACCAAGTTGCCCAGGCGGGTCTCAAACCCGCGGGCTCAGGCAATTCACTCACCTCAGCCTCCCAAAGCACGGGATTACAGGCTGAGCCACCGAGCCTGGCTAGGAATCACTTTTTAATACTAGGTTTTACCTGGGGTGATTAACATACACCTTTCATGGGATAACATCATTTCTGTGTTTTATCCCAGATTTTCCTAAGCATTTGGAAGTGGTAGGTAATTTTTCCAAATAAATGAACTTGAACTAAGCTACCAAGTTTGATGTCCTGGGATTCACTCTAGATAATAAACTTATTCCCAAATGACAATTACAGATGACTAATTTTCAGAGCTTTATAAGTTATGTGTTTTGTAAAATTGAGGCAAAGCAAGCAAAATCTGCATTCGATTCCTCACTACTGCATTTATGTCTATTTGGATTAGAAGGAAAGAAAGGAAAGCTGAATGATAGGATTCAGACTTTCAAACCTATATGTTTTTCAAAGAGAAGGTTATCCAGCCATCTAATTTTCCCATCAGTCAAGAGGGGAAAATACTCACAAGGTAATTAAAAAAAGATTTTATGACCTTGAAAAGTAATCACTTACTTTTTATGCCCATAATTTTATGCTTTTTTCACTAGGTTAAACCAAAAATGTTTGTATCTATTATATATTTAGCTGAAAGTAACAATGTGTTAATTCATTTTTAAATCATATATCCTTTATATAATTCAGTACTAGGCAGTGGGAATCAATTAGTAATACCATACTATTTTAGTATTTGATTTGAAGGCATTCTGTGGGACTATTACTGTATACATTATATGTCTGTTTTTTTCTTCAAGTAAATTTTAACATCATGGCAATTTAAAATGTATTCACTGATGGAGCTTTTTTAGGAGGCAATTAGTAAAATAATATTCCTGACCAGTAAAATGACTTAGTTTCCTTGCTAGCTTCAGTATACTTTGTCTACAGGAATTTCGATGATTTAGTTAGTTATTAATATCATTTTGCTAATCTGTTTGACCTTTGATGATTACATAAAAATATTAGCATTTCTTCCAAATTTAGTACTCTTAAAAATAATTTTCTTTGAAGAGATGATGTCTCACCGTATTGCCCAGGCTGGACTCGAACTTCTGGGCTCAAATGATTTTCCTGCTTTAGTCTCCTGAGTGGCTAGGTCTACATGTGTGTGCCACTATGTCCAGCTCGATTTTTATTTTTTATTGCTAAAGTTGTACTTATTCATTCCAGATAATGTATATCAGGAGTCAGCAGACTTTTTTTTTTTTGAGTCAGAGTTTTACTCTGTCACCCAGGTGAAGTGCAGTGGCATGCTCACAGCCACTGCAGCCTTGACCTGCTGGGCTTAGGCAATCCTTCCATCTCAGCCTTCCAAGTAGCTGGGACTAGGCATGCGCCATCATACCCGGCTAATTTTTCTTATTCATTATAGTGATGAGGTCTTGTCTCACTGTATTGCCCAGGCTGGTCGCGAACTCCTGGACTCATGCAATCCTCTCACCTCAGCCTCCCAAAATGCTGGGATTATAGGCATGAGCCACTGCACCAGGCCAGCAGACTTTCTTCAGAGGGCTAGATAGTAACTATTAAGGGCTCTGAGGACTGTTTCTCCACCTTTTAACTCTGCCCTTGTAGTGAGAAAACACCATGAACAATATGTAAAAGAATGAGCATGGCTGCATTTGTGTAACATTTTGTTTATTAAAACAAGCGCTGGGCTATATGTGGCTTGAAAGCCATAGTTTGCCACCCCATTTAAGTAATTAAAACAATGACTATAACTAAAGTAACCATATCTTTCTGGTTTACCTAGGCCATGACAGGTTTGTATCTTTATCCCAATGTGATTATTAATAGCTACTCCTTTTATTCTTATACATGTTTTGGTTTGAATAATAAATTATGTGATGACCTCTAAAATATTCTTTACCACCAGTCTTACCATCTAGAGATGGCTGCTATTAACTGGCATATCAGATTTTTGCAATATATATTTTACAAAAACTGTGTACATTTTAGTAACGTAGGTTTTTCATGTAACAGCATACTGTGATCATCTTCCCAAACCATCAACTATTCTTTGGCAACATGATTTTTAATGACTGCATAATTTTGTATTTGTCAATATGCTATAATTTATTTAAAGACTCCCTTACTATTTGACATTGTTTTCTGTTTCTTGATATTATGTATTTGTAGCAAAATATTTTTTTCTGTTATTTTCTTAGAATAAATTCTTAAAATTGAGATTGCTGGTTCAAAAGCTGTGAAGATGTTTGAGATCTGTTCTATATATTTTCAAGTCATTTTTCAGAAAGGTTATATCAGTTTTTCACATATAACTCACAATATATGATTTAGACTACTCACAATATAAGTCATGTGAGTGATATGAAAAGTCATATATTGTGATGCTGTTTTGCTGAGACTAGGTAATTATCATTTAAACTTTTATGTTTGCTAGCTTAATGGATGGAAAATAATTTTTGTTTTAATTGGCATTTCTTTGATTACTAAATGAGTATAAACATTTGAATATATCGTCATCTATTTATATTTTCTGCTCTGCGAATTACTTGTTTAGATTTTTAACTTGTTTTTTGCTGGTATGTTAGCCTTTTTCTTTCTTACTTTAAAAAGCATTTTGCAAATTAATGATATAAGTCATTTTTAACCAATGTTTATCGATATATTGTTATTTGTTGGATTTTCTAATATATAGCACCATTAATTTTTCTATATTGAAATTCACCCAAAATTTGGTCTCAATATTTTTTTCTTAAGAGTTTTCATTAACAAAACACAAGTTTTCATGACCTCCATATTTCAGGCTATAGCTTTCACTAGGTAATCCTAACTCTGCCATAATTTATTTCAGTAATCTTTATTGAGAATTTTATCATTGTTTTTTATCATAAACATATGACAGATACCAAGGTACAGAGATTAAAGTTACATCTCTATCTCTTTCCATCTGAAGGAGGGTTTCTACAAAAAAAAGTGATGGAATGAGACTCTGAGGACATAGGAAAAACTCTTGGTCCAGCAAGATGGGGACCAAAGTGTTATGGGGAAGGGGTCAGGGAGGCTTTTTAGTTGAGGAGTCACCTGAGCCGACTCTTAGAGTATGTAGCTACCACACAGGTAAACGAAAGGCAAGTAGAGGTGCAAACATATGGCACTTTGACCAGTAAAATCAACTCGCGATGGCTAGTTGGTAGGATGCTAGTGGGGATGCGTTGGGGGATGAAACAAGAGTCATAGGTTATTGCTCATAAAATCTTAAGGGTCTGGGTTTTATAAAAAACATCAACGTGATAGAGAATTACCGGATTTTTGTAACTGGGCTTTTGTCTGTTATTTTATTATTTGGTATCGCTCACAGCTTCTCACACACAGGTATGTGCACACAGTACACGCAAGAGTAATCTCTCTTTTTTTCTATCCCACTTGTAAACAAGGCATAATGTGGTGAGGTGAGGTCTGCAGTTTTTAAAGATCCCTGGCAGTTTAGATGCTGAGTTGAAGATTGGAGGCAGGGAGACCAGTTAGAGATTATTTAAGTGTTCTCTTACTGCACAACAAATTTCAGCAGAATCCACAAGCTCACTTAAAGTTGTTGGCAGGATTCAGTTCCTACAGCTGTAGGACTAAGACCCCTGTGTCCTTGTAACAGCCCTCTTTAACTCTTAGTTCTGCCATCTGATTATCAACTGGGGCTGGAGTTGCAGGAAGTGGTGTCCACTTCCTAGAGATTGTTTTGAAACATATGGGAGCTGGAGATTACCACAGTGATTGGAGGACATGGCCGACACTTACAAGGCTGAGGCTAGGATGCTGAACTTCCTACTGTGTATAACACAGTCTAAAACAAGCCTGGCATTTCAGAAGCACCTTTGCTGAGAAACACAGTGCTAGGGTCTATTTCAGTCCCCACTCCCCATTGGTCACCACCTGCATTCCCATCCACCTTGTAAACATCTGGAGCCTAGCCTTCTCTTACCCTTCTCAGAGCTACTGCCTCCCTGAGTCTACAGATTGGACTATTGCAGCAACTGCTTACCTTGATTGTCTGCTGCCAGTCTCTCCACCACCTCCCTTCTGTTGGCCACTAGAACTGTGACTCTAAAATAAGAAACGTTATGTGTTATTTCCATTCCTGTAGACTAAAGTTGAAATTTCTTAAAATGACAAAAAGAAAAGTTCTTCAAGATCTGGCAGTAAGCTCGTTTCTCACCCCGTCACCACTGTGTGTATCTGGCACTTCTGCTGCAGACCTCCACAGTCCTCAGAGAAGTCTGCCCTTTTGGTCCTTATATACATGCCGTCCCCTTTGTCTGGATTATTGTCTCCCCTTTCCCACACAGAGATCTTCATTTTATGCCACCTGCTTTACCACCTGCTTACATGCTGCCCCTGTCCCCTGTGCTCCAGAAGGTTTGCATACTCTGCTGTAGCGCGTGTCTGATTGTGCTGTAGCATTTATTTATGTTTATTTACTCTTCTAGCCTGTTTTTCATCCTCCTTGTTCTCTGGCACTCTAGGTGTTTGTTGAGTTAATGATTCTTCTAACTTTCTAGTTTTGCTTTCTGTGATAAAAACTTAAAATCAAGTATAGTTATATCAGTAATTAAACCGAATAACACACTGGGAAATCAATGTAGATGCCCTTTAAAGATTCTATTTTTTTTATTGCTAGTGAGTAAAATGAGATACTGACTCTGTGATAAAGTATACTAGTGTTAAAGTGTTCAAACCTGATATTTATTAGTAGACCTGCAATGAATCTTTGCTGACATTTGAAGTTTGTGACATTTCCTTCACACTCTTTCCTGACTGGAAGGCATAAATGACTGACAGTAAAGAGCAGTTAATCATTTTCCAAATAAAACATTTCAGGGGCTCCTGCCTTATTGTTCCCAGATGAGTGTGTAGCCTGTTCCTTATGTGTTTCAAAGATGATTTTCCTATCAGGTTATCAGTCAGCTTAAAAAAAAAGTTACCCTTTTCTGAATTCTGCAAGATTGGCAGAAGGGGAATTTTTGAGAATCTGCATTGTTAGTTGATAGTTGTTATATTTGCTCTATGACAGTTATCTAGATTTTTTTATGTCAAGTGCTTTTTTTTTAGGTTCAGTTTTTATTATTTACTAATCAAATGCTACCTGTGCAATCTAGCAGAATGAAATATTAATGAGAATAATTGACTGTCTTTATCACTACCTGTACGTTTTTTTTTTTTCTTTTGCTAAATAGGCGAGTTTTGTGTGTTAAGGAAGTTGAAATCCTAGGTCACATGTCCGTGGACTGGCAGTGTCCATTTGAAGATTTTGTATTTCCTCCTAGTGTCAATGAAAATATGCTGAAATTTTCAATTAAGGTAAGGAAACATGAATCATATCTTTAGAGCCAAGAATGTATTGCTTTCAGATTGTTTTGCAGTTAGCTACACAACATGTTTGAAGGATTAATGCCATCATCATTATTATTATTATATGCTGAGATGTAAAGATATAATCAACTTATTTGTGTAACTGTACTTTATTTCCTGACAGTCCTTGATTGCTTAGAGTGAAATACTAGTCTACCTGCCCAAAGAATTAGTATTCTGATATGCTGATATTTCCTTTTTTTTGTTAGAATTAAGCAGTAGTAAATAGGTTTTTTTTTTTAACTTCATATGGACCCTTATTTTGCTATAATCTTAGACAGTTCTGTAAAGATTTTCAAATTAGCAAAAGATTTAGTAAAAATAGATATTATATCAAGAATTACCTATGTTTTATAATATTTGGCATTTATGGAATGCTAATACAATTTAAGTATGTAACAGTATTTTTATGTCTATCTTCTCCATTATTTTCTAAGGAAGCACTTTTATTTTGATTACATAGTAATTAGCAAAAATGATACCCCATTTTTTGCTTAGTTCACAGGCTCAAGTACTTCCTTTGAAAAATGTGTTTATTATATTACATTTAATATATTTTAAAATTTATTGACTGAGGTGAGTGAATTGCCTGAGCCCCCACGGGTTTGAGACCCGCCTGGGCTACTTGGTGAGACCTCATCTCTACAATAAATAAAAAACTTAGCCGGGCGTGGTAGCGCACACCTGTAGTTCCAGCTACTTGGAAGGCTGAGGCGGAAGGATTGCCGGAGCCCAGCAGGTCAAGGCTGCGGTGGCCAGGAGTGGCCACTGCACTCCAGTCTGGGCGACAGAGTGAGACTCCAACTCAAAAAAAAAAGTTTTAGCCAGGCTCAGTGGCTCAGCCTGTAATCCTGCACCTTGGAAGGCTGAGGTGAGTGAATTGCCTGAGCCCGCGGGTTCGAGACCCACCCGGGCAACTTGGCGAGACCTCATCTCTACAATAAATCAAAAATTAGCTGGGCGTGGTAGCGCGCGCCTGTAGTTCCAGCTACTTGGAAGGCTGAGGCGGCAGGATCGCCAGCACCCAGCAGGTCAAGGCTGCGGTGGTCGGGAGTGGCCACTGCACTCCAGTCTGGGTGACATAGTGAGACTCCAACTTAAAACAAAACAAAACAAAACAAATTTATTTTCATACCTTTAAAAAATTGCAAATTGTTGTTCCAGATATGATAATTTCTGTAGTATATTTGTTTATTTTAAACAACAATGTTATTTCTCTTAGTAAAACTATCTGAAAACATTTACCACAAAATTTAATAGCGATGTGAGTATAGTCATCCTTTAATTTCATGTTTACTTTTCCTGCCATGAAAGTTTACAAATAAAAGAACTACCATGTCACTGTACCATTTTATATTTTAGTGTTACCTTCTTGTGGAGTATCAGAAGCTAAAGAATGCTTTGGTGTATGAAGCATAGTTTTCAAACTAGGAAAGACTTTGTCACTGTGCATATATTTTAGTGTTCTCAGTTATCACTTTTCTTTCACATCAGTGGTAAGAATTGACTCAATGTATTTTACATTATATAAGAATTTTATCTATCAGCCAAGGAAATGAAGGAAGGGTTTTTTGATTTGTCAGGTGTGATGAGTTATCAAGTGGTATTTCTGTAGGTTGTTTATCATAGCCTGCAGAAAGCCATTATTTTATACAGATAGATATATATTCATCTAATTTTATAAATTCTAACAACTCACATATAGAACATTTCTCCTTGTACCAAGATGATTTATTTCATATCATACTCGCATATTTGTATTTGCTTAGTATATTGGTTATAAAATAGAGTTGACATTTAAGCATGCAGTTAAAGATTATGATTTTTTTTCTGCCCCAAAATAATTTTGTTTTTGTCATTGTTTCTTTTGAAACAGGATCAGGGGCTGTTCCATATAAAAGACAGTGCCAGTCAAGGATGTCTTCGGAAGGTTTACCTGAAGGATACTGCCACAGCAGAGGTAAACAGTTTATTTTAAAGAGCACCGCTCAAGGTTTTTAGCTGAAAGATTTTTTTTTAAGCCTGTCGTGTTACAATTAACAGTACCCATTATTGGTCCCCAGAGTTATTCCAGTTATAACTTTGGGTGGATATGTAAGTTTAACATAGCATACTTTGGACTCAGTAGGGCAGGAGGAGGGTCTTGCTTTGTGTGACATGTTTGGCCTGTGTCCTTGTCCTCAGCTGTTGGCCTGTGTAGCAAGCTCCTGTTCTTCCTTTTGTACTGTTCTCTTCCACCAGAAGAGCCTGTACTTGTCTTTAAAATTCATAATAAGTATTTTGTTTTGCAGAGAGCGTATAATGCCATTGAAGATGCACAGTCAACAAGACACCAGCAAAAATTGATGAAGCAATCATCCCTGAGATTTCTCAGGCCCCAGATACCATCTTAGTCACAGATCCCAGAGGGCTACACCTGAGGAAAAATCCAGTCACCAGTCTTATCTGTAAATACTCTGCTTTGTCTAAAGACAATTTTCAAGCAGTCTCTTTATTTTATTTTTCTGGTTTTGGGTTTTTTTCTTTTTAGTTTTTACTCCAATTTTGTAGCCATGTGTATGTCACCAGTGCATTTCTACACTGCCGTATGAATGACTCAGACTCTTGAAGAAGCATCACTTCAAGCTCAGAGTGAAATTTTCACTAATATTAAAACTATGAAGCAAAGAGCAGTAGGCTTATTTTTAATTACAAACCTTACTGAAGAATAAGAGAGGAGCTTAGAATCACTAGTGTTCTTTGAAAGGTTCTGCTCATGGACAAATGTTGGACACTTTGACATTTTGTTTAAGGGTAATTTGTTCGATAATTGAACTGAGATAACATTTGTAGTAAACCAGGTAATTGATTTGAAGACAAGCAGCTAATGGGAGAATTGACATTTTTTCCATTTTCTTTTCACGAAAACACTGTTTTTCTCTTAACAAAATATGTTTTATTTTGGTATTTATTTTATTTTGTTTTTCCTCCTTGCACTCTAATGAAAGAAATATGGACAATCACACCTTACAATATCTAAATGTTCTTGTAGTGCAGCATTCACAAAATGTTGGAAGTTACTTACTCCTTCAGGATGAGCTTATATGGCACAAGTATAATTTGCTAATACATGAAAATGTTACACTTTAAGTTTTTCAAGACTCTGAAATATGTAAAATTCTATATTTTTATATTCCCAGAAATTGTTTCCTAGAAGTTAAAAGACTTTAAAGACATCATAAATTAACATTTAGTTCTAATGCAAACCTAGAAGTGTATTTTAAATACTTATTAGGAAGAATGAAAAGTTCCTAGTTGCTTTATATGGAAGTAAAATGAGGCATATATTACAAAATTGTGGAAAATAAGTGTTAGTTGTGTTTTTTTGAGGGATCAGGCCTATGAGAATCAATTCACTACAGTATTTGTGCATCTCACTTTTCTTGGTCAAAAATACACTGCCTATTAAAAATTTTTTTTAAATACTCAAAAATACTTATTTTTTTCAAATGAACCTTTAGATTTGCACTTGGTGTTTAACATGGCATTTATTTCAAATCAGTGAATTAATGATGAGATGAAGATGTGAATATGCTTGGTTTGCTGTATTTTTGTTTATATATGATCGTGGTTTTTTCATCATTATTCATGTTTTTTAAGGCCTGACCATAAAACTTTAAAAAATTTTCCTAGTGTTATTTATATTTAATGTATAATCTAAAAGACGCTATTACCAAAGCCCCAAATGTTTGATCTCTGGTAGTCATTGTCTTTCCAACATCATTCTTTCTTTTTCTGTGAAGAAAAGTACCATATACAGTATAAAACTTCTAGCTTTAAACTGAATTTCTATATTAGTGGTTAATTGCAGTTTATAAAAAGAATTATTATAAATGATTTCACAACAAGTGTTCTCATATTTTGTGTATTTAAAACTGACTTAATCAGGAATTGGGATATCTGATTATATTTTTCATATGAATCACAATTATTGACAATGTCCTAGATATTTATGAAATTATATTATACTGATGGTTTATTCTAAAAATGCATTATACAGCATTGAACCAAGAAAATTTGTAAAAATCAAACTTATTATCTCAGAGGCTTAAAAATAAACTTTCAAGTATTTGTAACCTTTTTACTTCATCTCCTAGGACAGAAGTAATCCATTGGTAAAGTATAATAATATCTATTGTTGTATTTTTAAAAATGTTTTGAGAGTCAATTACTTGCATATGAACTACTGGGAGAAATAAAACATTTGATGCATTATTTAAAGGTGTAAAAACTTTGCAGATTTTTGTTACTTGAGTAACATTCGCTTTTACTTTTTTGTCTTTCCTTTTTCCTCTAATTTAATAATGATAAGGTAGATGAATAGTAATGGAGGGCTTTACAGAATGCTAGTCAGTGAAAGCTTTTCCCCAGGGGTACAGAGCTTCTCTGCCGCACTGGAAATCTGTGGTACACACCTCCAATACAGGGGAAATTCAGAGCATGCAACTGACCAAGGGGCCCAGCTGCTGCACTTATCGACCCATCGCTGCATTTGCATAGAGGCCATGCCTTCCATGGTCTCTCAGCCACGGAGTGTGCCAAGTATATGAAGACAGGCCCTTCCTTCAAGGGACTCACAGAGCAGCTCTTCAGTGGCCTTGTAGAACCTTTCCTACACAGCATGACAGTAGTATGAAAAGCTTCCATCTCTCTCTCTCTCTCTCTCTCTCTCTCTCTCTCTCTCTCTCTCTCTCTCTCTCTCTCACTCTCTCTCTCACTCTCTCTCCCCC
>NW_007044705.1:9957-31752 GCF_000164805.1 Carlito syrichta | reverse complement strand
CCCTCTTCCACTTAGGACTCAGTCTCTAAGTCTGAAGGATCACTCAGTGCTGGATTCCCCAGTAGGAAGAACAGGCTCAACTGAGGACTAGCAAAGCAGGGGCATCAAAATGAAAAAAGAACAAAAAATTAGAAGACTGCACCCAAACTTCATAAGAAAAATTCAAATCTAGGATAGACTTCCCTGTATGTGTTTTGTGGTTTAGTATTGTTTTCATTTTGAATTATGTATAAAGGAGGATACTGTTATCTTTTTGGTGCTTTGGGTCTCGAAGTTTATTTATCTGGTGCTGCCTGGACGTCTGGGTTTTTTTGTTTTTGTTGTTTTGCTTTTTTTGAGTCAGGGTCTCACTCTGTCACTCAGACTGGAGGGCAGTGACGCTTAGATAATGGCTCACTGCAGCCTTGAACTCCGGGTTCAAGCAATCCTTTCTCCTCAGCCTCTCAAGTAGCTGAAACTATAGGCACATGCCACCACCCTTGGCTAATTTTTATATTTTTTTGTAGAGGCAGGATATCGTTATGTTGCCCAGCTTGGTCTCAAACTCCTGTCCTCAAGGAATCCTCCCACCTTGGCCTCCCAAAGTGCTGGGATTACAGGTGTGAACCACCATGCCTAGCCAGACACCTGTTTTTAACCTGTTTTTCAGAAGTACAGCCAGTACTGAAAATTAATGCTTTGGACTTAAAATAATCAAACTCTTAAAACTCTTAAACTCAATGCCAGTTGAAGTACAGAGTTTACATTACTTCCAGAGCTAAAAGAATCATCTTTTTATTGGGGAGAAAAACCAAAGATTCCTAGAGGATAGGAGATGGCTCATATCAGAATTGTCTTTCCTCTAGGGACTAGTCCTTTTGCTTGAGAATCACTGCCAGAATGACCGTGAGTGGGTTCTATGCCATGTCTGTTGGCTCAGAAGAAATCGAGTCTCACTGGAGCAGGAGCACATTTTTCTTGTAATTGTGCCTCTAATGGAAGAATTTAGGCTTATTGTTCCTGATTCATGCTTGAAAATATCTTCATCTACAAACCTATTTCACTGTGAGTCTCTTTGAACTGAAAATGTCCTTAGAAAGATTGATTTGGTTTGCTTTTATGAACTACAGGCTCATAGTTCCTTATCCATATTTCTGATATTTAAACTCTGAAAACCGAAAGGTTTTTTTACATGTTTAAAACAAATACGTTTGGCAGTAACATCTGAACTGAACTGACATGAGGCTTTTCATGGTCTTTATTCTGTTTGGTGTAGACTGTTTGGCTGTAGCACAAATAGTCTATTTGCTGATGGGGCACTGCCCCGCTTTCACTGGTGGTGTCCAGGCTGTGTATGGTTTATGAACATGTTGCCTTTCTGAAACTTGAAGCTCAGTGTTCTGAAACACTTATGGCCTCCAGGGTTTAGATAAGAGATTGTGGAGCCACATATCCTCAAAATTCTTAGTGTATTAAACTTGCTTCTCACATTTCAGAAGAATCACATTTCTTCTCATGTAGAAGAAACCATGAGAAACCACAGAATCGTCTTCCCTCTTCAGACCATGCCAGTGTTTCATTTTACTGTTATGCTGGCAAATTGTTGTTTTGATCACATTCAGAGTAATTGATGTCAACATATGTTGCCACATGATTGTACATCAGGATTTATGACACAAGAAAGAATACAGAACAGAAGAAGATAATAATGATTGTTATCCTCCTTGTACATTAGATAAATAGCATCCGCTGTATGGAAAAGATTTTAAAAATTGACCTCTAGTGGGAAAATAATTAGAGTAGTAATGAAATAAGCCAACGTAGTAATCTCTGTTAGTAGTGTCCACTAAGATAGTAAAGAACACTTCATAAAGATTTGGTTCTTTAGCATTAATTCTTTTAAACTTGAAGAAAGACCAAGTAACTCTCCAGAGATTGACTAAATGCTTAAAGTGATTTAAATTTCATGGTAAATAATTTTCATCAAAAGTAGATTTCAGGTCTTGATATTTGAATTTGTTGCTTGTTTTTGTAGAAAATATTTATAATACCAGTTTTTCCTCTTAAATAAATTACTTTTCTCTCTTATATATTTATCTATCTATCTATCTATCTATCTATCTATCTATTTATTTATTTTAAGACAGAGTCCTGCTCTTTCATTCAGGCTGGAGTGCAGTGTCATGGTCATAGTTCACTGCAGCCTTGAACTGTTAGGCTCAAGCAATCCTCCCACTTCAACTTCCTGAGTATCTGGGACTTCAGGCATGTGCCCGACTGACTTTTGTTTGGGGATTTTTTTTTTTAATCTTTATTTTTCAGAGATGGGGTTTCACTGTGTGATCCAGGTTGGCCTCGAACTTCTGGCCTTGAGCAATCCTCCTGCCTCGGCCTCCCAAAGCACTGGGGTTATAGGCATGAGCCATCAGGCTCAGCCTTTATTATTACTATCTTCTTTTAAGTGTCCCCTCTCTATGCATCATTTTATTAATCTTATGATACCTCTTTATTATTAGGTTATCTTTATTAAATGGTTTATTTGGCAGACTACAACCCATAGACCAAATCATCTGTTCTTGTGAATAAAGTTTTATTGGAACACAGTCACACCCATTCATTTGGCTATGTCTAGTTTTGCACTATCATGGCAGAATTGGAGGAATCTTGCAGAATTGGGTAGCTATGACAAAGATATATGACTAGCAAAGCCTAAAACATTTACAGTCCTACCCTTTATGGAAACAGTTCACCGATCCCTATAGTATACCATATAATTGCTTTTACAGATGAGACAAAGATATCAAGTTACTTACCTAAGGTCCTATGGTGAGAAGGGAACTAAAATGATAATCCAACATCTACCAATAGTCTTCTCATTCTCCACTTGTTCCCCCATTTTCTTCTTAGAAACAAGGATACTTACATTAACACTGAATGAAAACAACCAATATTGGCCTCTTGGATTCCTTTTAGGACCTTATGGCCCTATCCTCAAATTACCTTTCTCTCCATCTTTTAGGCCTAACAGTGACAAGGACTTCCTATAGTAATACTAAAAATCTAAACAAGTCCTTAGTTAAAGCTTTTTTTTTTCCTCCTGGGGATCTCTTTCATATAGTCTAATATTACTGTGACAATTTACTAGCATATGTAGCTTTTGAGGTGTAAAAATGAGGAAATAAAAACTTTGAACATAGGACACAAAACTTGTCTCTGTTTCTAATACACAATCAGAACTGTGAATCAAATGCATAGGGTTCTGCGCTGAACTGTTATAGCGTTCTAGTGATATCAGACGTAGAAAACCTGCCCAAGATACATACTTTATCACAGCTGGCTAGGGACTTGCCAAAAGAGAGATGATATTTTTGAACATGGCACATGACATTATAGAGTGGTAATGTAACAAATGAGCAAGTGTTTAAAGATTGCTATTTGAATGGAAGCTGTAAAGTTTTAGCTTCACCAGAGGATGCTGCTGCAAATTAGTTAAGCAAGCACTTATTGATGGTTTAAATTAAGCAGCCACGCTGGAACAGGGCACATTTCCCTTCCCTATGGAGTACTGTTAGAGAGTCTTAACCTACTTTGACACTTCTGATCAAATCTTCTGTATTTCATTCAATTCACAGTGATTCATGCTTTCAAAAATAGAAGGAAGGAAAAAAAATAGGGCATGAATTAGAGGATTAACATTAGCGTTCTTAACATTTTGAATGAAGATTTCCTGGACTCTGCAGTCGTTTGAATAATCTATCACTAACTGTAATTGAAGATAGTAGTTTGTTGTTGTTTTTTTTCTTTAAGCCAAGATAAGGGAGTCATACTCCTGAGAAAATTCTTGAATAGTTGTGATGGGATATTTGAATATATCTGGAATTATTGGCAGTGAGACACAGCTATTTGCTTTGGTAACAGATTCCTATGGTTAACATTTAGAGACCTGGAAAGCACTCCTTTTGAGTTGACCTCAGATGAAATTGGAATCTTGCATGACTATTATTGCCGTCCAGATGGTGAATGGATACTATTGAAAACACAATTTTGTAAGGGCCATAAAGACTGATTACCCATGACTTAGACTGGGAAGAATATATTTCCCACTCTACCTAAAATTAATGCCCAATTACTGATGAATTATAATGCAGCTGTTCTAGAAGCACTCGTAATGCTAATTTTATGTTGAATGGATTGGTTTTTATTAATACTATCCCTCATTTTTGGCAAAAATAATTCACTTGGGGACCCTTGTTTTAGTTGTGCTTAAGCTCATAGATTTATAATACTAGTTTATGGTTGAAAGGTCCTTATGTTCAGCATAGATCTGTTTTCTTGTGGCTTCCATCTAGTGCTCAAATCCTTAGAGCATCAGAATAAGAATGAGATTTTCTGTATATGGAAGCCTATATATGGGGGTGCTAATAAAATTGAAGGCTGACCTCATGTTCCACTATTCATTCAGCAAGCATGTGAGTCTTTTTTTTGAGGTTCTCATCTTCGTCTACTCAAACCATCCCTAATTAGACATAACTTTGAGTCATCCTGAAATCCCGATGGACCTGCCTAAGCAAAAGCATTCATCCATGTCCCTCTTAGGATATGGTGCACTGATCACAACAGTGTTCCAGAAATCAACTAAGGCACAGTGGTACTTGGAAAATTCCATATTTTCTACTCCTTGTCTAGTAGTGGTAAGTATCCCAACCTATTAAAACAATAACTTATATTAAGTAAAATATCCCCATTATTATTATTTACTAATCTTGCAATCTTCTGCTCACATAAGAATATCATTGTTATTCCTTGTATCACTTTTTCTGAAAGTAAGAATGAATCTATGTGGTACTGTAAATACAAAAATCTAAAATGCTGAGGTAATTCCTTTACCTCTCTTAGTCTCAGTTTCTTCCTTTGAAAATAAAACTTTGAACCAGATATTTTTATGATCCCTATGGATTTTACTAGTATTGATACAATGCTCAGTTTTAGAGTTGTTATCCTGAAAATGTGAGATGGGTTGCTTGAACAAGTTTTTATTTCCTCTTTCTCACAGTATTCCCAGAGACATTACATATACTTAACAATTAGTGAGTTTAACCAGGCGGCTTTAATAAAAACAAAGAGGAGAAAGTGTGAGAAATTGTTGTCCTTGCATGGAGATTGCTATGGGTGCAAAGACTACAGGTAACCAAGCCCCCAAAGAGAGCTTCTAGGAGATCTGTGAGTGGGAGTGGCTGAGTCTGGAGCCAGGTCATTGTGAAAATGGAATCCCGCTCTTTCTTTCCAGAGGCCCACCCCCAGCAGCACCTTTTAGTTGTCTGAGGATCTGTGCTCACACCAGGCCAACCTAGGCTTTCCATAAGACATCACCAATGCAGAAGACTTCCCCAGCTGGCTCAGCCCTGTCATCTGAAATTTGTTGGAATTATCGCTTTAGATAAAGGAATGCAAATGTTAACTATGTGGGTTAATTTGCATGGGTTACATTACCAAGTCAGATAAAAGATCATTTTAGTAATTAATATATTAAAGAGCTGTACATTTTATAAATCCGTGTTTCATCTCTTTTAATCTTAAGAGCAACCCCATACAGCAGGTGATGATATTTCCATTCTGCAAGTAAAAACGCAAGGTTGCAAAATTGATTTACCCAAGTCCTCATAGCTAGGAAGGACAGTCTCAAGAACTGATCCAAATCACATTCCTTTTCTATCACACTGCACCACTTCATTGTAAGCACAAGAGCCTGCAGAAATGGACCATTTTTAAAATTTGAGGACACAAGATAGATAAAGCAAATTGTAACTAATGTAGATGCAGCTTTAAACTTTTGACTCTAGTTATCCATGCATTCAGATGTACTATTCTGACCCACTTCTTGCATGAGAGGATGGCTTAGTCTTCTCGTGGTTGCCATCCTCCTTTCATAGGAAAGTTTCTTATTTCCTGGACTTTTATAAATCACCTCGTCTTTTGTCACATGTTTCCACAGAGCAAACGCAGGTTCCTTATGCCACTAAACAGTAATCTGGCTAAAGCCTTGCATCCCAGTTGGGATGAGCTTATGCTCACCTTTATTTCTTAGACTGCTACCAGTAAATGGAAGGTTTCCACCATGGAGTATCCATGTTTCAGAGGCAAGTAACAGAAAATTCTGATTTAATTGGCTTAACCAATAGGATTTATTATCTAACATATTGGAAGTGACATAAAAAGACTTAGATGGTTTCCTGTTTTGTCAAGTCATCCACACAACACCACCATTCAAGAAGGTACAATCTTTCCATGTTTCTGCTTTGCCATGTTCAGCCTGGTGGCTATCTCCTCTCATGATCTCTTGAATGGCCATGACAGTTTCAGACAACACATCTTGTAAGTAATGTTTTTGCAGAGGAAATATTCCACTCTGACTATTTTTTCCCTTATTTTCTAAGAGCAAGGAAACATTTCCCAGGAGTCTCCAGTAGATCTCCATTCAGATTTCATTGTTCAGGACTAGATCACATGTCTCTTTCTAAATCTGTCACCAACAAGGCAAATAGTATTATCAGGAATGACATACAGAAATTAAGACTTAACCCTGAGTCACATGAAGGAGGGGTGGAAATCCAAACAAAACTGTCAGACTGCCAAGAAATTCAGATAAGAACTATCTAATAAAAAATATTAAATAGATCTGCTTACAGAAAAGCATTAAAAATGGGATACTATATCTAAAAAAGCATATTTGAGTAAGAATTAAATATTATTTTCCAGTAAAACCAATACGGGTGAATAGCTACTAGGTGGACAGCTAAACAGCAAGGCACAGGACAGCTTAAAACATTTTCAAAAATTCATATTCATGTACACAACACAGAAGTATATCAGGGGTATTTGATTATTTCCCCTAGTTTATTATTGCCTTTGTTATAATAAGAGGCCTGAGATTTCTAGTCAAGATGACATTCTTTGAGTTCTTCACTCTGGTTCAAGCACATAGTAATTGATGAAACGTAAAATACAGAAACAATAAGGACTCAGCAGTGCTTAAAAGCAGGAAAACCATTTGTATGAAACAGATTACTAGTGACAATATGGAAGACTAAGTATCTAAAAATACTCTTTGTACAAAGCACCTAGAGATACTAGATAAAATGTAACATTCTCTGAAATGAATAGCTGAGATTAAAGACTATAAGAACATTCCTTATGAAGAAAAGTGTAAAGAAAAGTTAAAACTAGACCAATAAATGTTATTGCAGCCCAGAATGATGGAAGATTTGCCAATTTTATTAACCAATTTTGTTAATCTCAGGCTTGGGATTTAATGCCCAGGACAGTAGGTCTTGGACCCTTGTAAGGTGAGAAGGAGGAACTTAGAACCCCTCACAAAATCTAGATCCTCTTTTAAGATGAAATGGTGGGCTAGAAAAAATATTCCTACTGGGTGCAGAGAAATTACAAAGAAGGTTGTTTTGGCCTGGATTCTGAGTAGAAGTAAAGTGTAATCAATTTACTTTTTATTTTTTACACACTGAGAATGTGTAATCACTGCACTTGATCACATAGTTTTGTAAATTGAATTCATTCCTATGTGGTCTTGGAGCTTCCAAGCAAAGAAATTAACATTAAAAGGATGTGGGGATAGTGATATTTCTGGAATACCTGACAAATGCAAAATCAGATAAACTTTCAGCCAAGGTTTTGCATGCCTCCCAATGTTCACCCACACTAAAGACAAGGAAACAACCCATTTTGAGCAAGAGTCAACAGATTCGAAAGACTGCCAAGAAATTCAGATAACTATCCAATAAATATTAAATAGATCTGCTTACAGAAAAGGATTAAAAATGGGATACTATAAAAAAAAGCAGATTTGAGTAAGAATTAAATAGAGTTTCTAGAAATAAAAATATCATTAAAATAAAAAGTCAATGGATGGCCACAAAGTAGATTAGATATAGTTGAAGAAAGGATTAATGAACTGGAAAATAGAAGTGATCAATACATTTTCTGAAATGCAGCACAGAGATGGAAAATGTGAAAGAGAAGTTAAGTGACATGGAGAATAGGTGAGAATATCCAACATACTCTAAGTCCTGTAAGAATAATGGAAAGTGTGGTAGTGCATGCCTGTAATTCCGGCTACTCGGAAGGCTGAGGTGGAAGGATCTCTGGAGCCCAGCAAGTCGAGGCTGTGGTGGCCGGGAGCGGCCACTGCACTCCAGTCTGGGCGACAGAGTGAGACTCCAACTCAATAATAATAATAATAGAAGTGGCTGATATGTTCCAGAATTTATGAAAGATATTATTTGATTTATGCAGAAAACAAAGTAGATAAAGAACAGGATAAATAAGTCTAAATGTGAGACACATTGGATTAAAATTATAGCATAGCAAGAAAAACTGAAGAACAACTAAAAAGAACAGATTACTGACAAAGGATCAGCAATTAGATTGACAGAAGAATTCTTAACAGTAATAGCACCCAGGATACAATAGAATGTCTTCATACTGTTGAGAGAAAACCAATATCCAGTCGTCTTTAGTCAGCTAAATTATTTTAAAATGAAAGTTAAACAATCTCATTTTCAGAATAATAAAGTTTTCCATTTTCAGATTCTTCCTTTAAAAACTAAAGGATGTCCTTAAGGAAAAAGGAAATGGAACCCAGAAAGAAAGATGTAAGAAGCAATAGGAACAGAAACATTGGTAGACTATAGAGTTAAAATACTACTTATCACCAAAGGTGCATAGGAAAATGTTTACCAAAACACTACAAGACATTTTTAAAGAAAATTATAAAATCTTATTGAAACAGTTTAAATTATCTATATAAATGGAAAGTTATACAATGTTCATGGATGTTAAGACTCATTAAGTAATTATGCTCAAATTCACCTATAAATTCAATGTAATTCTAATAGTCTATTAATATTCTTCATGGATCTAGATGGGCTTTTAAAAAAAATAACAAGAGTTAAAGTCTGAGAGTTTTCAGTTCAGTTTTAGGAACACAACCAAGTGGAAGGTATATTTTGTACTTCCATATTTTAAAGTTTACTAAAAAACTAAAAATTAAACCAACGTGGTATTTTCAGAAAAATAAGACAAGTAGATAAATGGAGCAAAATAGGCTAATAATAGATCCATGTATTTTTGGAAATATGCAATATAATAATCAAAAGTAACTAAAACATGGTTCCTACTATGTAAGTTTCAGGCACTGTTTTAAGAGCTTTACATATTCTAATTTATCTTCAAAAGTGACATTAAATTATAGTCAGGCACAGCAACATGATTCATGATAGTCAAAAGGTAGAAACAACCCAGAAGTCTGTCAAGAGAAGTCATAAACACATTGTGGTATACGCATACAATGGAATATTATTCAGCCATGAAAAGAAAGTGTTACATACTACAAGATGGATGAATCTCAAAAACATTATGCTAAGTGAAAGAAGCCGCACAAGATGTTACATCCTTTTATAGGCTAGATCCCAAACAGGCAAATCTATAGAGACAAAGAGCAGATTAGTAGTTTGGAGGGGCTAGAGAGAGGAAATTATTACTTAAAAGGTAAGGGATATTCTTTTAGAATGAGAAGGTTGTGGTACTAGAGAGGGGTGTTGGTTGTACCACATTGTAAATGCAGTAAATGACACTGAGTTGTACACTTTGTAATGGTTAATCACTTGTGAATTTTGCCTCAATAAAATTTGATATGTGCAGAAAGCAAAGTAGATAAAGAACAGGATAAATAAATCTAAATGCGAGAGACATTGGATTAAAATTATAGCAAGAATAGACTGGTTGGGAAATTTATTCATATTAAAAATGGAATTTCTGCCTCATACCATACACTGAAATAAATACCAGGTATCTTAAAGACCTAAAGGCAAAGCAATACTTTAGAACTTACAGAAGATAATACAGGGGAATATTCTTATGACCTTGAGAAACTAGAATTTTTTGTGAGAGAGAACACCATTCAAAAATTAAATGACAAGCTACAAGCTGGGAGGGATTATTTGCAAACACACAACTGCTGAAAGATGATTATTTGAAATAGTGGAAGAACTCCTTTAACTTAGTATGAAAGAGACAACAATTCAATAGAGAAATGGGGAAATGCTATGAACAGGCAGTTCAGAGAAGGAAATCTGGAACTTACTCATGACATGCAAATGGAAACAATGAGTTGCCCTTTTGCATCTGTCTGATGGGCAAATGTAGACATTTTGGGAACAACAGATGTTGCACCGGCTGCAGTGACACACACACACACAGTAAAACACTGCTGATGGGCGTGGAGTCACTTCAGAGAGCAAGGTGGCAAGGCCCACCCTGGCTGAACACACGCATCCACGCACTGCGGTTCCACTCAGACGGCCAACCCAGAGACACTCTCCAACACGCTAGGCAAAAGGAGAAGTATGCAGGAATGTTCACTGCAATGATTTAAATAAAAGCTAAAATGTGGAAGTAACTTTCAGTGGTGGATTAAAAAGCACACAAAAGCATACTAAACTAGCAGCTATCAGAAATGAACTCCCCCCAATCCATCATCTTATCAATCGAATCTAAAAAACAACATTTTGAGGGAAATGAACAAGATGCAAAAGAATAGAGCTCGTGTAAATTTAAGACACATAACACATGAAAATTATAGATTCTAATTTTAGGGAAATGATTTCTGGGAAAGGAGGGTGACAGGTGTTGAGTAGGAGAGGAATGGGCTTTCATTGCATCTGCAGTGATTGTTCATTAAATCAAATGAAAGAGATTGGTAGCAAGCATGACAAAATGTTGAGATCTGTTAAATTTGGGTGATAAGTGCCTGGGTGTTTATAAGATTACGTTTCCTACTTTCTGTACACAAAGCATTTCATATTTAAAGGAAGGCAGGCTGGGCAGCGAGACCTCATCTCTACAATAAATCAAAAAACCAGCCGGGCATGGTAGCGCGCCTGTAATTCCAGCTACTTGGAAGGCTGAGGCGGAAGGATCGCCGGAGCCCAGCAGGTCGAGGCTACGGTGGCCAGGAGCAGCCACTGCACTCCAGTCTAGGCGACAGAGTGAGACTCCAACTCAAAAAAAAAAAAAATAAAGGAAGGCAGGAAGGGAGAGGATGAGTAGACGGCTCTTGGTCAGGGCTCTGTTTGAAGAGCTGGGTCAGCACAGCTGGAACCCTCCGGTGCCCAGGACACAGCAAGGGCTTCTCTCCAGGCCTGGGCCCCTGATGGCGCGCTCAAGGTTTGATCTCTGAGGGAAGACCCAGGTGTTGAAGTCACTCTGGGTCTTGGCAAAAGGCCAGGAGGAAAAACTGGAAGAGGGGAAAGGCCCAAACTACCTAAGGAATTCCAACCTGGAAGCATTGGATTAAACAAGTCAAGATTCACTTGGTATGTCTCCACACCCCTCCCACACCCCACCCCAATGCCAGTGGAGCTGAGAGCCATTAACAAAGCCGCCGCGGAGCGGGGATGACTTGTCAACTTAGCAGACTGGGTAAAGCTGAAACGGAAAGGCTCTGGTAGGGAATCTTGTCAAGAGGCCATAAGCTACATACCCAGAGAGAGAAGGCCAAGCTTTGGGCAAAACTGAAAACAAGGGGATTCACTGAAAGTTTTAAAATGAGGAGTTTTAAGAACTCCCAGCCGTCCACAGACACCCAAATCCCTTTTTCTGACTTGGCAGGAGCTGGTGGTCAAGGTCGGTGTGTGTGGAGGGTCAGAGGGCACTCAGGGCTGCAATCAGTACCTGGAAAAATGGACCCAGAGAGTTTCTGTGTCCTGGGACACAGGCTCGTTTGTGGGCAGTTGGAGGTGCTACACTGAAAATGAGAAGTTAAGGAAAAATTAGCATTCTGATTAGGGAGGCCCCCTAGTCCCTTCCTCCCTCGCACTCTTCACTCTGATTCTTGGTTGAGAAACCAAGGATAGTTTTTCCTTGGGAGAAACTGACTTGCCCAAGAGATTTTTGAGATTTTGACATTTTGACACTAGAGATTTTTGGCATTTTGAGGGTTGCTGGACTAAGTGGCTGGGTTTGATTCTGACATCTAATGGCTGCTACAACAATGGGGAGCTGTGTCCTCCTAGAGTGACAATGAACTTCAGAGATGAGGTTCTTGTTTTACAGAGGGGTGGACTGAGTCCTTGGGAAGCAAGGGGCCTGTCCAGGAGAATATCAAGAAGAAGTCAGGCTTGAGCTGGCCACAAATAATGCAGGCCTTTTTTCCTTTACGTTAGAAATGCTATAAAGTGTGGGGGAAATACATAAGGGCAGACTATGTGGAAAGGAATTTCCAAGGCAGCTTCAATCCTATTCCTTTCAGGTACACATAGTCTCCGTAAGTTAATCTAGGCTATCAAAGTATGGTCTGGCCAGGCCTCTGGGGGACCTGCTTTAATGAACTGGATAAAGTTGGTTCATGTCTCATATACCAGATGATTGTCAATTGCTCCTTCTAAGGTAATTGAGAGTGCTTGAAAGGTGATTTAAGTGATACTTTATACTATTAATTAGCTCTACCTAACGTCTGTATTTCATTGATAGAGCAGAGGCCTGACTTGAATTACCTTGGCAATCTAAGCTATTCAGGTTTCCTGGGTAAGAAATGTTTCTGAACAGAGTAGGCCTGACAGAAATCTGGTTTAGATTCAGGAAGCCTATGACCTTCTGTGGACATTCATTTAGAATTTACAAAAGGCAGCCCAGCCCTATGCATATCTTGTGTAGCCACTTATCAAACATTTTGACTGGAAATCTCCCTCTTTTAAGGTAGAACCCACATGTCTGAAACAGATATGTCTCAGGGCTGATCTGATCAATTAATTAAGACACCAGGCCTTGGGACAGTTACCTTGTTGTTTCTAGAAACATGTTCTTTTGATTCAACATCTTTGTCAAAACAAAGATAAAAACAGGGATAACGTGACCTCCTGGAAGAAGATAAACTCCCCAATTTGTGTGTCGAGGACCCCCACCGTGTCTTTCATCTTCCTTGTGGGAAATACGTGGAGGGGTTTTGCACAATGACATTCTTTACAGCTTCCTCCAGAATGGCTCTTGCCTCCACAGGGTTGGTCCCCCGAGCGGGGGACCCAACACAACAAGGCCACACTGGAGTGCTTGACCAAGGATCGGCCTGGACAACTCTCCCACGGCCTGCACTTGAGTCTGCCCGTGGATTTCCCCCTCTGTTTGCCCCAGTTTCTTTTGAACCTGTCCCCTTTCCTCGTTTGCAGCTGAGCTCACCTCCACGAACACGGCTGCTGTGTTCGTCTGGCCCACCCCACTCTGACAATACGGTGGGTGGCTAGATATCGCGGACAGAAGAGATACCATTGTTTATCTTGAAGAAGATGTTTTTCTGTCACGTGGGCACCTGTGAGGCCCCAGCTCCACAGACATAAGAAAGACCCCCAGTTATGCAGTCTGAATGTCTGGATAGGGATCTCCAGGCTGCCCTCACCTCTCTGAGTCTGTTTCCTTGATGGGAACTGAAGAAGTTGGTTCTGAAAGCATTTCTAGTCCTTTAGTGGCTGAAGTAGTTTGAACCACAAGTAAAAAATCCAAGTGGTAGTAATGTTTTGAGGTTTTTTAAAAGAATGATAGAAATGCTAGTCCTTGGTGAAATTTAGAAACCTTTCTAGGGACCAAGCCTGTGACTTAGAAGTTGCTAGCACAGGTCGGTTAAAGAAGCACTTAGTGAGTATCTACCACCAACCAAACACTGCGCTAGGTGGTGGACACAGAGGCCACCAGTCTCTGCGTATCTGGGGCCCTCGGCCTAGGCAGCACCAAGGTAAGAAAGAAGTTGTCACAGTCATTCTAATTAAACTTTATAATTTTCATAGTTCTTGACATCTGAAGGAGAAAGTTTTCTTACTTTAATTATCTTGCAATAAAGGAAATATTTCTATATAATATATTATTGTGTACATAATTATTATTAATCTAAACATGCTAGAATTGTATACTTCTGGATTAAATAATGAAGCACACTCTTATTAATGCCAAAAAACAGACAGGCATGCTGATGGATTTAGTTGCCTTTTATAAATGCTGAATTGGCTTCTTGAATTAATCATAATTCATAATCTTGAATAATCATATATGTCTCTTGAAAGGATATTTACACTGACAGTTTATAAATGCTAACTAAATTCTTTCCAGACCAAGCAGCCAGGTAGGTCCCTGGATTGGAGGCATTTAAGAAAAGTGAAGCTTAAGAGTAATTATTTGAAATTCTTATTTTTACATTATTTATAATGTTTTGGTAAGTGCTAACATCTTACCAAAGAAGTGCCAGAGTTGTCTTTGTGCAGAGAGTGACTCTTCGTGTTTTCCAACCTGTTATTCACAAGCTGTGCTTTTGGCAAATTTGTACGTTGCATCTTTCTGGGATTACATATCGCTGTTTTGTGCACAGTTTGATTTTGGTCTTCAAGTTCCAAATGTATAATTTAATTTAGATTGGAGATACTTTAAAGCCACATTTCTTTCCTAAAGTCATCTTTGTCTAAAAAACATCTACTGATCCCGTGCCTTGGGAGGCTGAGGTGAGTGAATTGCCTGAGCCCGCGGGTTCAAGACCCGCCTTGGGTAACTTGGCGAGACCTCATCTCTACAATAAAAATAAAAAATCAGCCAGGCGTGGTAGCGCGCGCCTGTAGTTCCGGCTTCTTGGAAGACTGAGGCGGAAGGATCGCCGGAGCCCAGCAGGGTGAGGCTGCGGTGGCCAGGAGCGGCCACTGCACTCCAGTCTGGGCAACGGAGTGAAACTCTAACTCAAAAAATAAATAAATAAATAAATAAATAAATAAATAAATAAATAAATAAATAATAAAAAATAAAACTTCTACTGAATAGTATACTACATCCTTTTCCTTTCGAGCATGTACTTTAAAAGTTTGGCCTTTCTGATTGGAAAGTCTCCCTGTCTGAAGTTTATTCATTTGGTCAGCATCCTCGGGTTAGGCACTTCAACGGTGAGTTACTCCTGCCAGTACTTACAACACTAGCACAGAAAGCAGTACGTTTGAAGCAGAAAGACCACAGACCTTTCAAGCAAACGGACAGGGCTGAGTCCCTGCTCCGTCATCTTGTGTCTCTGTCTAGTTTCCTTAACAATAGAATGGAGATAATAATACCAACTTCATGAAGGTGTTAGGAGAATTAAATGAGATTGTGTGCGTAAAGTGTCTGGTGTGATTCTCAATGCTCAGAGGAACAAAGTAAAATATATTAAATCCTAATGTTCTTTGATTTTATAATGTTTGGCCCAATAGACCTGCTAAATATCCATATTCAGATATTCCAAATATATAATAGGTTGTATCTGTATCTAAAGCCATAGAAAAATTGTAAAAGTGTATCATAAACAAATACCAATAGTTCTTTCATGGTGCCAAAGTCATTCCACTTCGATGTCAGTTTTTAGTTTGCATGGGAGTGTAAGCCCACCTCTGTGCATGCCCACAAGACAGGACCGCACATCTGCTCACAGCATTCCTGGAATCTGGTTTATTCTAATGGGTGTGCGCTGCAGAGTGGATTTTATATTTTAAAGAGACTAATAAAAAGACCAAATGCTCTGGAAATGAAGTGAGGCGTTTAAAAAAGAAAAGCCACTGTGTGTCTCAGTTTTCAGTCCTCCTATTTGAAAAGGCTGTGCGTGGAGTCCATGCCCAAACTTGAAAGCTCCCTGCACGGGGAGAGCCATGTGTGGAAGGCATCAAGGGGCGGGGGTGGGCTGCCCAAACACCAAACTTCATTGTTTTTCTTGGAGGTGGAGAGAGCTGCCGTTCAGAAAAATGTCCAAGGTTTCTGTGATTTGTTATGAATTGAAAGTCGTTCCCTGGACTGGATCACAGGAGGCTCCGAGGTCTGCCCGCCAGTCGACGTGGCAGCTGGCAGTCCTGTATGTAGCAGGGCAAGGAAAACCCAGGAGGAAACTTGCTTGGCTTGCCTGGCGAGGCTCCTCCTGCAGCTCTCCATTCTGTCTTCTCCTGGCCTTCCACTAGAGGGTGCCCAGCCACCGGCCGTGCCTGTGCTCTGGGTGGGCATCTTTCCTGGTCCTGCTTTAGAACTTCCCAGTGAGGTCCCAGGAGACAGTTGAGCCAAACCACTGACTCCGGAGCATTTTAGGCCCAACCCGCGGTTCAGGAGTCCCTCAACAGGTGCCCTCCAACTGGAGAGGGTGGGGCTGCTCTGAGAGCCCTAGACCTCAGGACTGGGATTTCAGAGACACTACTGAGGGGTTTTCATCTTGGATTTTTTTTAAAAAAAAGTCTCTTTGATTCAAAAGGGTGCTGCAGGGATGAACTCTGATAGATCCTGGGGCTCTGGGGAACTATATTTTCTGAACCCCAATTGCCAGACCCTGCCAAGCTCCTATGTCCTTATGGGAGCAATTGACTGGAATATTTGAAGCCAGGACTCCAGAAAATCCAGAACAGAACAGATGGGTTTTCTGTGATCAGAGCAAACTCTGTGTCCCGGAGATCTGGGCCTTGCTGCCTCTGCGGGAGTCACCCCTGAGCTGGCCCTCTGTGGCTGAGGGCCCTGACTCCTGACTCAGAACTCCAGTGAGCAGGTCGCCGGCTCATGGTGTTGGAGGCGGCCTGCCCATGGCCAAGCATGCTCCATAACCCCTAACCTGAGCAGGGGGGTGTGACAGGCCCAGTCCCCTAACCCGTGCCTGCCACGTTCTCTGTTTCTCCCTGGCCCTGGGCTCGAAGACCTAAGTGAGCAACTCGCCCCTGTGTGAATTTCTCCTGACGCTTTGGCATGCCTGATGCGAGTGATCAGAGCCGAGCACCCACTACCCTCTGAATGCCTTGCAGTGTACCTGGGCATACACGATGCCATGTGGTCCTCCTGCACGATAAACCATCAGGCAGAGAGGTGGGAAGGATGACTCCATTCCTCCTGGTCCTCAGACGGGAACAATCAGGCTCAGAGCACGTAGGTGCCGAAATGAGGACTTGAACTCACATCAGTGGGTTCAGCAGGGACTGCTCCTAATCCTTAAGGTCTTTGCAGCAGTAGGAACTTGAGTTTGACTTCAGAGAAACCTTCTGACCTTCAAGCGCACGAGACTGGGACGCCCCTTCCAGGTACTCTTCATACAGTGACAGTGACGCTTGTTTTGCGGATGGATGGAAGGGTCTTCTTTCCTGAGGCGGGATGATGACCGGGACAAAGCTGGGGAAAACTTCTCCCCACAGTTTGTTGTAGAACAAGGCACCCAGAAATAGATGCATGGGTCCCTTCAAGCACAAGAACATTCGTGAACAATCGTATGAAGGCAGACGGCTTCCAGTTCAGTTAACAACCTCCGTGGGGCCTTTTAGGAGGGGCTCGCCCCTCTTAGGAATCTAAACCCTCCGTGTTTGGGAGCTCCTGGTTAGGAGTGGGCTTCTGTCGCACGTGGAGGGTGCAGTTCTGTCGCCGGCCACACAGTGGCGGAGCGACTTAAGTTTGTCGCCTCTTCAGCCTCTGAACCCGAAGCTCGCTCTGGTCCCAGGGAGCAAGGTGGAGCGGTTACGAGTTTGCGGAGAGACCTGGCCTCCACGTCGGTGAATACCCTCAACACCCATGTTGGGAGGCGGCGAGGGGAGGAGTTGCTGGATTCTGAAAAAGCAGAAAGGGCCCTTCGGAGGATCACTGAGTGGCCAAAGTCCAGTCCTCCTGATGGCCCCACTGGCGGGCAGATGGCGTGTGAGCCATGGTCCTGGGATCCGCAAGACTATTGCCATCTCTCCTGCATCTGAGTTTCTTTTTTGACCCATGATGCCATTAAAGGAGTGGTGTAAGCGTTTGCATGCATGCTGGAGGAAATAATATTGGTGGGGTCCATTTTTGAGCTGACGCCTAGACTGGAGGGAGTGTGCTGGCTGTGCCAACTGTATATACCACGATGCACACGTGGAACTGTGGTCCCAGACACCCAGCTGCCGGGTGAGGTGCAAAGGGCAGGAGGTGGATCAGGGCCCACTGTTGGCCCACGCAGACACTCTGGGCTCTCACCTCCTGCCCAAACCCGTGATGCCACCATAGAGAGACAATAGAGGGTTAGGTGGCCGGAGCAAAGTTAGCAGAGAGAGGGTTGAATCTCAGCGTGGGAACTGTTTTCCAGCACATCTGGAGGGATGGAGGGGCTTCTGGTATCTTTTTGTAGAAGTTTTAATAGTCATTTTCTCACATTTGAGATCATTTGCTTCTGTGGGGTGTGTGTGTGTGGTGTGGGAGACACACCAGCACCCGAGAAGTGGAGGTGGGCATTGCTAACGTGTCAGAACAGAGTCTGTACGGAGTTTTTGTTTTTCTTCCCTCACTGTTTGCTTTTTCATTGACACTTGTGTCATTAATTCATATATTAATTTAATTATTTGCAGACATCACAGAACACCTACTGTGCGCCTGGCAAGTTATGGTGAAACCGTTACGCTTATTTTTAGAAGAAGGCAGATCCCCAGGGGTCCGTTCTTTCTGAGTAGGGAAAGGCAGTGCTCTGCAGTCGGCTGAGAATGTGGGCTCGGGGCTGGGCTGTCTGGCGTTGACTCCCCACCCAGGCTCTCCTACTTGTGAGTCGTGGAGTTTCCTCATCCCAGTACGTGAATAATAGGAATCCTCACATCAATACACTGTTGACAGGGTTCAGTGAGCTAATGGGGAAGGATTTTCCCAGAGTACCCAGAACTCAAGAAACACATCGCTCAAGGAATGGGTTATTCCTTTCTCTTTGTCAAGTAAAGTGTTCCACTGTCCTCATCTAACAAGTATCTATCATGTGCCACAGCAGAGACTAAGAGATAACCTGGACACGGTTGTTTCTCCTCAGGGAGAGGGGGAGAGCTAGGGAGTGATGCCACTGTGGCCACCAGGGAGGGGGTGGGCAGTGACAGAATGAGCACAGAGATGAACCCATCCATCTGGGTTGGTGAAGATGAGGCAGAGGTACTGTGGCCTCTGCCTCTGATCAGGCTGCTGGGCTGGGAGCCAAGTCCTGCTGAGGCCCTAACTCTGTGTCTTCTCAGAAAATGCAACCCCTGAAGGAGAACATGACCTTCAGAGACACAGAAGGATCTCACGCCTGTCAAGAGGATTCTAGGGCATGGGGTGATCACCTTTAGAGCCGACCTAAGCTCCCTTTCGTAGGAGTGCCCTGGGTTAAGGAGTCCAGTGCTGCCTTTCTGGGCCCGGTAACCAAGACAGGGGTCCACACCAATATCAGGATGCAAAGGGCACCCCAACCAGGTGCTCTCTGCTCCTTTGAGCTGAGGCTTCCTGGGTTGTGCCTTACCTCAGGTTTTTCCCATGGGTTGAGGAAGGAACATGGGGGAACTGTGCATTTAGCCCCCCAAGCCTCACGTTTCCTGGGGGAGAACAAGCGACCTTCCCAGCTCTCAGCAAATGTGGAAGGGCATCTTCAGGGAAAGCTCGGAGGCTGGAGGCCAAGACCCACCAGGGAGGCATGCTGCTCTGGGTCTGGCCCATGGGCAGGTGAGTGGGCCGGTCTTGCAGGGAGCACGGACAGGGGCTGTGCTCTGCCCAGCACAAAGGGGGCAGTTTGTAAGGATCTGTGGAGATGGATGGAGGGTGAGGGCAAGCACCCAACGCCTCAGCCCCAGCAAAGGCAGCACGCCACCCAGGAGGAGGAGCAGGGCTGGGAGTTGAAGGCCTGTGCTCTTTGTTCCTGTGTGTTCGTCTGGTGACTGTGAGCAGACCAGCTTGCCAGTCAGGTGCTCCGTCTCCAAATCTGTAAGGCAGGGGGAAAACTGTTGCTGGGCTCTGCCGATATGGGTCCCTGAAGCTGGTGTGTCCAGGACGTTGCAATCCATGAAGAGAGGCTTCTCCTTGGGGCTGGCCTGCTCTGTAGTGCGCATCCAGGTGTCCCCAAGGTGTCCGTCTCTGCCTCTGTCTCTACGTCTCTCCCTCAGGTGAGCAGTGAACGGCAGTGTCCACGGGTTATCTGTCCATCCCCTTCAGGAGCCAAGTCTACATCAGGTTGTAAGTCACTGGACTCTGGCCTCCACAAATGTCCCCCTTCCCCAGTCAATCTCCCACTGGCAGCTCCTGCTCCCGACATGGCCCAGATGCTTCCTCTCACTCATAGAGCCCCTTTTTCCTCACAGGCTTCCCTTCACCCCAACCTACAGGTGCCTCAGTTTCCACAAGGTGGCCACCTAGCTGATGGGACCATGTCGGCATTGTAGGTAGCAACACCTCAGCGGCACTCATGTTCCCCACCCACTCCCAAGTCAGTGTGCATTTCTACAGCACCTCATGTTAAGATCTGAAGAAAGAGAAGCATTGGAGTCCCCTGCAGGGCCAAGAGGGCCGGAAAACCCCCTCAGTCTCTGGCCCTCTTCCGGTGACTTTGCCCCAACCTTGACTTTGCTGCCTGTGGTTCCTTCTCAGCATTCTCCATGTGAGCCTGTGGGGAGGACACTCTCAGCATCCCCTCCTTCCAGGGGTGCCCTCAGCACGCCCTGGGGCTGGCCTCCCTCCAGGGTCAGCTCCCGACACAGACGGAGGCTTCAGGCCCTGGTGGGGCTAAGGGAGTGCGGCAGTGACTGAGACATAGTTACCGTCTTCAAGGGGCTTCTAGGCTGGTTGGGGGAGTCAGACTGGTGTTAGACGCAGGCCTCATCCTGTCTGCTACAAGACAGGTTTCTCTGGGTCCCTCAGGTGAGTGATACCAAACGTCTTTGGCGTTCCTCAAGTCTGCGGATGCCCGGCTTTCATCATCCCCATTGTCAAGTATTTATCAGTGCTGCCTGTGTTCCAGGTGTGGGCTGGGTGCGAGAGGAATTTATAGTGGGCAAGGCTGCTTTCCTCACGGGTTTCTTGTCTGGCAGAGAAACCGAGGAAAAGCACAGCCGTATCCATGATGCTCCATTAAAGCAGTGGTAATTATACAGTAGTCATCCTGGCTTCTGGCCTGTGGCGTGCAAGGGTCCTGCGGTGGCAGGTGTCCAGACTTGTCTACACGAGGCGGCCCACCTGCTCCTTTTGATTTTCTCACGCAGCCCTTTCCCACTGGGCTCCTTATCCAAAACATAGAACACAGAGAATGATCTGTATGACAATTTTTTCAATTCTGTGGAGGGTTGTGCGTAGGGAGAATTCCAGATGCGGAGGAGAGACGCTAACCCACGGCCTGCCATGGGCTCCTGAGGGACCCGGGCCTAAAGTTAATGCTGTTATCTTGTTTGTTTGTTTTGTTTTCTGTGATGCGTTCTTCCCATTTTCCATCCTCTTAACATTGGTTTCTCTGACTTCCTGTCTTTTCTGGACTGTTTATTCCTTAAAATCTTCCTTCTTGAATTGTTTCTTCTATCCTTTCTCTTCCTTGCTGAGCACAGAGGGAGAAACAGAACCCAGGGCAGGGTGGGTGCTTTCTTGGTGAGGGGTGAAGATTCTGCTTGACTTGGAAACCCACACAAAGAAGGCCTGAGATCTGAGATGAAACACCCATGACCATCTGCAGTCCAATCGGGACTTTTTTCAGGTTAACCCGGGAGAGAAAATCAAAGTCAGCAAATGTGTGTAATCAATCCCCTCCCCCTACAGCGGTGACTTGACTAAGAGAATAGGGCTCTCTGTCCTGTCTCCTCTAACTGAGCTTCTCAGTTCTCCCTTTGAAGTGTTTCAACTTAGTTTCCTGGATAGATGATACGTGTGAATGGCCCAAACCTCAACAGGGATAAGAGGCATGGAGGGACGAGAAGCTTTCTCAAGCTACCTTGCTCTTGTCTCTGGGAAACCACCCACCCACCAATTGCTTTCAGTCTTTTTTTTTTTTTTTTTTTTTTT
>NW_007044705.1:9497-9817 GCF_000164805.1 Carlito syrichta | reverse complement strand
CCCTCAACTGCCACTCCCACCCTACCCCCCCGACAGTTTCCCACTACTGCCGATCCCTTTCTTATAGTATTATGACAATTGTTCAAGCTCTGCTTATGAACGAGAACATATGATACTCTGTTCTTTGTTTCTGTGATAGATCACTGAGTATGATCAACACCAAATCCATCCAAGTTGCTGCAAAGTCCATATGTTTGCCTTCTTTATGGCTGCATAATATTCCATTGTGTATATACCACATTATATTTATCCAGTCCAGCTTTGATGGGCAGCATGGTTGGTTCCATGTTTTTGCTATTGTGAATAGAGCTGCAACAAAC
>NW_007044705.1:0-9310 GCF_000164805.1 Carlito syrichta | reverse complement strand
TGTGGTTTTGATTTGCATTTCTCTGATGATGAGTGAGGCTGAGCACTTTTTCTTGTGTCTGTTGGCTGCCCGGATCTTCTTTTGAGAAGTGTCTATTCATATCTTTTGCCCACTTTTAAATGGGGCTGTTTTTTTTCCTTTAGACACGTTTGGAGTACCTGTAGATCCTAGGTGTTAGGCCTTTGTCAGATATACAGTTGGCTAATATTTTTTCCCATTCTGTGGGCTGTCTTCCTGCTCCCTTGATGGTTTCTTTTGCTTTGCAGAAGCTTGTCAGTCTGATGAGGTCCCTCTTGTCTATTTTATTTCTTATGGTATGGACACTTAGGGTTCTGATCAAGAACTGGTTGCCAGTTCCAATTTCCATAACGGTGTCTCCTATGTTTCTAAGATTCTTATAGTTTGAAGTTTTACATTTAGGTCTTTGATCTATTTAGAGTTAATTTTTGTGTAGTGATAGATAGGGGTCTTGTTTCAATCTTCTGCACTTTTTTTTGTTTTGAGTCTTGAGTCTCACTCTGTCACCGAGGTATAGAGTGCAGTGGCACACTCATGGACACCACAGCCTTGACCTGCCTGGCCTCAGGTGATCCTTTCACCTCAGCCTTCCAAGTAGCTGGAAGCATAGGCGTGTGCCACCACCTGACTAATTTTTTGTTTTATTGTAGAGACGAGGTTTCACCAAGTTTCCTAGGCTGGTATTGAACCCCTGGACTCAGGCAATCCTCTCACCTTGGCCTCCCAAAGTGCTGGGATTATAGACTTGGGCCACCACGCCAGGCCGCTTTCAGTCTTTCGTAATCTAAATTCTCTTTATTAGCTCTTTTTTTTTCCTTTCTTTTCTTTTTTTTTTTTTTTTTTTTTTTTTGTGAGTCTGAGTCTCACTCTGTTGCCCAGGCTGGAGTGCAGTGGCACATTCACGGCCACCACAGCCTTGACCTGCCTAGGCTCAGGTGATCCTTCTACCTCAGTCTTCCAAGTAGCTGGAACCACAGTTGTGTGCCACCACACCCGGATAATTTTTTGATTTATTGTCGAGATGAGGTCTCACCAAGCTTCCTATGCTGGTCTTGAACCCCCGGGCTCAGGCAATCCTCTCACCTCTACCTCCCAAAGTGCTGGGATGGCAGGCATAAGCCTCCGCATCAGCTTGATCTGTTCTTTCTTGATTCAGATCTCATGACCAAGGGATGAGACTTGACAGGTGAGGTTAAATGCATTGGCCATCCTGGGTGGTGGGGAAACTGAGTCACAATGGCGGCTGAGCAGGAGGAAGCTTTCTGGCTGAGAGTGGTGACCTTACCGTGGACTGACTGCAGGCACAGAAGCTCCAGTCACGTTTGGCAGCAGCTCAGGGTCAGTGTCATGTCTCTCCTGCTTCCTCCCCGAGCCCCTGGCCAGCTTCTGTGGCCTGTTCTCACCATAACCTGTGATCGCTCTGCCCCTGGGTGCAGTGCTGGGATGCCAAGGAGAGAGTCAGGACTTTCTTCCAACGGCATCTAACCAAGCCCTGGCTTTGGTGCCAGGGGGGCACTCTGCAGGTGGAAGACAATGATTTGTTATTGTTAGGGTTTAGTATTCATGAAGTGCCTGTAATGTGTTGGATGACATTGAGAAAGATTCGTGGCTGGTGAAACTCAACTGAGCTCAGAACTGGCCTGGTGCCTCTGTGTCCCAGCAGGCCAAGCTCTGGTTTCTTCTGTCTGCCACAGGCGTGACCTCACGAACCAGGAATCAGGAGTCCCCACCAACAGAGGCCTGCTGAGAATTCTCCTTAGGAAAGGCACCGAGTCCCATCTCTTTCTCTACTTTGGGTTAAAGTGTGGACAATAATATTGTTGCCCTCAAGAATGACAGAGCAAGAGATGGCAGGAGACTGCAAAAGGTGACAAAGTAATCAGTGCAATATACATCCTTCAGCCAAATCTATGATGTCATCAAAGCTGGGCTTCAGTCCTTCCTTCCCCATTGCCCTGATAGGGTTGCTCTACCCCTGACATACAAGGCTCCTCATTCCTTCTCTCCTTTCAGTACCACCTACCTGGAAGCAATCACACGGCCACACATTCATTCATACTAATAAGTAATTGGCTGCTAGCTAACATTATGGTGTTCTTAGCAGATGTTGGGAATTGTGCTAGAAGTTTTTACCTCTATTTACTTCATTAATATGATATTTCTATGAATATTCCCAGCCACCCCATGAGGCACATGCTGTCATTAGCCACATTTTACAAATAAGGGGACACAGTATTTCAGGCCATCCATTTAATAGGTAGGAGGAACCAAGGTGCCTAGCCACCTGTTGCATTGGGCTTACCACACCTGGGGTATTTGACCCTTTCACAAAGCAGAACCCCTTCATGCTGGCAACTTGGTCCCTGGCTGAACATTAGAATCACCTGGGGTGGGGGTGAGGCCTAAACAACACCAATGCTGAGCTCTCCTCCTGAGATTTGGGTGTACCTGGTCTGGTGGGAGAGGGCGGCAGCATGGGCATGTAGGAGACACTCACTAGGTGATGCTCATGAGAGCCCAGGGCCGAGAGCCCCTGCTAACAAAGAAGGCCAGAGGCAGGACCAGCACACACTGAGCGTTGGGAAAACTGGGGGGTGCATTTGGAAAGACTGCCGCCTGGGCTGGGGTGGGGACAGCAGCTATGACTGTGCCTCCTAACAAAGGGTCGTCTTGACCCCTGGGTAGGGGGGTACAGGTGGACCAACTGTGCTTCCCAGTTGGAAGGTAGGGTGTGGCTAAGCCAGCTGACATGCTGGTGCCCAGTGGCCTGTTGGCTGAGGCAGACTCCTCAGGGAGGCCCTCACGGGGATCGTTTTCAGAAAGGTACTCAGAAAGTTGGGACCATTCCAGTGGCCCCAGGGCCCGCATCTTGCCCTCCTTCCCATCGACCAATGGCTGGCTTGACTGGAGGAAACACTCTTGATGGGCCTGGAAAGGTTCTGGGGGGGCCCTGGTAGTGAAGCTGGGGTTGGGGGCAGGGGAACCCTGAGGAGGTGGCTGGGAAAGGTAGCAAGAACCTGGCACAGGAGAGACCAGGGAAGGATCATGGAAACTCTTGAAGCTGGGCTTCCAGTGAGGTGCGGAGGGCATTGCGGCCAGGTCACCAAAGGCAGAGTTCGTCTTTGTGGTTTCTCTCCCGAACCTCTTGGCCACTAAGACGAATCACAGCAGGGCAGGGTTGGTTGTGCCCCAGTCTGTCCCCACCGGCACTGAGGGGGGACTTTGCAGTTTGAGAGTGTGTCTTGGTCATCTTTGTACCCCTTCGATGCTTCCCAAAAGGGTGACAAACTGCCACATGGACCTGAGGGGATTCCTGGGAGATGGAACTTTCAGAGCTAAAATGGGGACAAGTTGGTCGCGTGAGTGCCCAGGGAAGCCTCAGAAGCAAATTTCCAAAGTGGTGGGTGGCGGGCTTCACTAAGATCCCAAAGCGGCCATGGACGGCATTGGCATAACCTGTCTGGAGGTCGGCTGCCTCCGACGTGGCATAAAGACCCTGCCACAGTCATGGACCCCATCAATTGTTTCCATATCTTTGGATGCATGGGAAATTAACTACACCAGCTGAGCGGACGTAAACTACATGGGGGCAGGAGGGGAGAGAGAAGGGGAAGCAAAGTCTTAAGTCACAAACTGAGAGTCTTCAGGGGGAGGTGGGACATTCACCTCTGCTTCCAGCTCAGGTGAGAGTAATGTTTGGAATACAAGAGCCGGCCACAAGAATGGCACAGAGAATGGAATTGTCCTGGGCACCGCACAACAGCAGTGATCAAAAAGATAGCTACTCTCTTTTGAATACTTGTTTCATGCCAGGTGCTATAAGTTTTGCTTTCTTTTTGAAAAATACAGAAAAACGCACAAAAATTAAAATGGCCTATAACCCCACCGCTGTTCTGGGCCGGTGAGGATGATCACGGAGGTAGGTGTGAGAGTCCCTCTGCACTCCACTGGGCCATGCAGACTCACGTTCCAAAGGGACCAAGGTCGCACTTGGGACGTGGCTTTCCCAGCTTTCTCCCTTGTCATCCAGATGTGTCTGTCCATGCAGATGTGCCTTTACCAATGGAATCAGTCTGTACATTTGGTATGGATGCTGATTCTCTTGGATCTTTTAAATTCTGTGGAGTCTATTTGGGAATGTAGCATATAATAAAATGGCATTTTAAGAATTGGGAAAATGGGATATACCTCTGAAAGAAAAAAGTTAGATGCTTGTCTTCTGATGGATAAAAAATTAAGTACTTTTTAAAAGCATAAAATTTTAGAATACAATTCTCCCCCCTTAGGAAGGCCTTCCTTATAATGTTATAAAATTCTTCTCCATATGAAATGCATCATAATTTTTCTACCCATTCCCTTATTGGCAATTTATTCAGATGTTATTATTATCATTTTGTTATTACAACGCCTCATTAAACCTTTTTAACATATTTTATGCATGTGTACAAATGTTTCTGTTGAATACATTCTTAGAAGTGTCTGGATCAGAATTCAGCCACATTTTTAATCTTTATAAATATTGCAAAATTGACAACCAGAAGGGGAGCACTAATTTGTTTTTCCAAATGTGTTTCTCCATGCCCATGCCATTGCTAGATATTATTAAAGTTTTTTGGAACTGTCAGTGAAAAATAGTATCTTGTTAGTTTAACATGCATTTTACGAACACTCTTTTGGATTTGAATTTGGTCATCTTTTAATTTATTTATTGGTCATTAGAATTTCCTCTTCTGTTCTTTCCTTCAACCTAGTTTTCCTATGAAGTACTTGTATTTTTCTTATAAATTTACTACATATCTTTTTGTACAAGGGACATAAACATTTTGAACATTGTACCCTATCTACTATTCTTTTTTACTTTTTCAAATAAAGTTTTAATTTTAAAATCTGTTAAGTCATTTTAGTTTTCTCCCCCTTAGGAAGATCTTCCTTACGATGTTATAGAATTCTTCTCAATTGTATTCTAAAATTTTATGCTTTTAAAAAATACTTAATTTTTTACTCATCAGAAATCAAGTATCTAACTTTTTTCTTTCAGAGGTATATCCCAATTTCCCAATTCTTAAAATGCCACTTTATCTTATACTACATCCCCATATAGACTCTGATATGTTTCTATATTTCTATACCCTCTGTGCTTTTCTGCTGATCTATTTATTTATCACAGTATCATCATTGCTTGGTTTAGAGCAGCTTTCTGCTACATTTTCCTATTTAAAATGATGTCCACCATCACTTTTCTTCTTGTTCAAAAATTCCTTGGCAATCCTTCTGAATCCTGCCTGATTTTTATAAGGACTGTGCAATCCTTGATACATTCTTTGCCCATGTGTTTATATCTAAATGAATGGTGACAGGAAAAGATCTGTGGGACCCCAGAAACACAAGTAAATAGGGATTGAATGACAAAGTGAACGACATTTAACAAAGGAGGAACATATATTTTGTAGGTATTGCCAAGTGGCTGCTTAGCCAGATTCTATCACGGGGGGAGCTTAGCTCACAGAAAGTCCTCCATCTTTTGTTTACCTTCTCTATTCATCTTTGGGCCTCAAAAGACAAGTTTTGAGAAGTATGTATTTACCGTTCTGCTGTGACCATCCTGTCTGCCTTCCCTTTAGGCTTCCCAGTGGTGCCATATTGCAAAATCCAGATGAACTACTGATGCTCAAAGACAGAAGGGACTCCTTCCATGGAACCGCGAGTTTTCGGTCACCGAAGCTGTTCAAACCTTTTGTTGGGGCTTTTACAGAGAAGATGGAGTCCTGGGGTCTGATGGCCTGTAAGCCCTCTTCCAGCCCTGAGGTTCTCTGATTCTGGAACTCTGCAATTGTATATATTAACGGGAAGGAATCAGATATAAGGCATTGAGCAGCTTTGGAAGTAGAAATCATAGAAGGGGATAGGAATTGAACAGGCTTTGGCTGGAACACAGATCCCAACCTGGAGAGAAGGTGCTGCTGGAGAGAGCTAGAGGAGCCCTATTTTAGGATGGATGGTGTTTTTTAAGGCAGAACACAAAACTGGCATGAGGCAGGGTCCAGGAGTAAAGGAAGACTTTGGCCATCTGGGCTTCAGCCGGAGTCTCAGGCTGCTAAAAACAGATGAATTCTTGTCAGGCCTTGCTGACAATTTCATGCTCAAAAGAAAACACTGGTATTTAAAAGCAGGATTTATCTGGGGGTAGGGGAAGACAAAGACCCAGAAAAAAGCAGCCCTCGTCTTAGAAACCATCTAGGAAAGACGAGAAGCTAGGAATGGAGTGCGATTTGTTATCCACACTTGAGGAAAAGTGAGTTGAAAAGGGTTAAGAGAAGAGGGGTAATTTCTACCTCTCAAGGTCTTAAAAGTTGATGAGTTACAAGAACAGTAGCTGTACAGTGTTGTTCTGTTTATGCAGTCATAAGTGACCCAAAAAAGAAGAGAGAGAGAGAAGACTCTTAAGAACGAGAACAGCCCCGCAAAAGAGAAGAAGGGTAAGTGGATTAGGGTTCTCCAGAGAATCAGACTAATAGGATACCTCCCCAACACACACACACACTTTAAGAAATTGGCTCACGTGATTGTGGGGACTGACAAGTCCAAAATCCACAGGACAGGCTTTAAGCTGGAAGATTCCAGTAGGAGCTGGTATTGCAGTCTTGTGTCTGGATCCCCACAGGGCAACAGGCTGTGGACTCAGGCTGGTTTCTATGCTGGAGTCTTGAAAATTTCTCCACTCTGAGGAAACTTCATTTGCCAAATCTTAAGGCCTTCAACTGATCGGATGAGGCCCATTCACATCGTGGAGGATAATCTGCCTTACTCAAAGTCTACTGACTTAAATGTTAACCTCATCTGAAAAATCCCTTCACAGCAGCATCTAGACAACATGTAGACCAGCAACCGGGCATCAAAGACTTGCCAAGTCACCACATAAAATTAATCACCCCCAGGAACATACGGCCAAGGGCAAGTACAAGAACACCACAGTCCTGTAAGGTGAGTCCCAGGAAGGCTAACACTGAGAAAGCCATCAAGAGACCATGGTGGGGACACTTGGAAATTCGAGTTCAGTAGGTGAATGATGTCTTAGTTCATTTGGGCTGCTGTGGCAAAGTATCATAGACAGGTGGCTTGCACACAATAGAGAGTTATTTCCTATCACTCTGGAGGATGGGAAGTCCAAGCTCAAGTCACTGGCAGATTTGGCATCTGGCGAGGGCCCACTTCCTGGTTCATATACAGCCATCTTCTTGTTGTGTCCTCACAAGAGGAACGAGGCAAGGGAGCTTGTGTGAGCCTCTTTCATTAGGACAGAAGTCCCACACATGAGAGCACAGCCCTCACAACCTAATCACCTCTCAAAGGCCACACTCCCAAACACTTATCCTCTAGGTCACTTACCTTCTTTATCAAGGAGAAGTATCTCTCACCCGCACTAAAACCTAAGTGTATAAAAGAGACCCAAGGCTGAAATCCCCAAGCACCTTTACATCCACAGACCTATAGGCTGAGACCATCTGCAGCTCAGGGTTCCCAAAGTTCCTCGAGATATGATTACTGAACCACTGTCTGAAATTTTAGCAGGATCATGGAGAGCCAGAGGGGGTCAGAACATTGCAGACTAGCTATTCGACTTTTCATAAAGGGAACATATTGCAAATAAGTCCCTGGACGATTTCTAAAATAAATTACAAGCCAGTGGTCTGAGCATTGAGAAATCAAGAGTTGCAGTTGAGAAAACCAGCCTGGGGTGGCAGATTGAAGATGTCCTGTGTGCCTGTGCCTCCTCCCAGCCGCAGACTCTGGGTTGCCTTCGATCCCTACTTGCAGAGCCAGAGGGTAAGGAGTGTGCCTGGGATTCCACAGCTGGAAATAAAGGAACTCAGGTCATTAGCAGAGCTCATGCACTTTCTTTTGTTGTATAGCAGGGCTGTCAAACAATGGCCATAGGCCGAGTCTGGCCAGTTAGCTCTTTGGGTATGTTCTGTGAGCTAAGAAGGGTTTTTCCATTTTTAAATGATTGAGGAAATAACACAAAAAAGGAATTATATTTTGTGACATGTGAAAATGATGAAATTCAAATATCTGTATCTATTAATAAGGTTTCACTGGAACACAGCTACCTCCTCTTGCGTGTACATTGGCCATGGTTGCTTCTATGCTGGAACAGTGATGTTGAGTCGTTCTGACAGAGACTCTGTAATTTTCAAAGCCCCAAATATTAATCATCTGGTTCTTGACAAAAAAACTTTGCCAACCCCTTCTCTCCAGTCTTTGGTCAGTTCTTCTAGGTATCCTAGGTTAAAAGCTACCAGAACAAATTTATAAAGATGTCATAGCTGGGCTCGGTGGCTCAGCCTGTAATCCCAGCACTTTGGGAGGCCAAGACGAGTGGATTACCCGAGCCTGCAGGTTCAAGACCAGCCCCGGCAACATGGCAAGACCTCATCTCTACAATAAATGAAAAAAATTAGCCGGGTGTGGTAGTGCGTGCCTGTAGTTTGGGCTACTCAGAAGGCTGAGGCGGAAGGGTCGCCAGAACCCAGCAGGTCGACGCTGGATGCAGTTCCAGCTTGGGTGACAGAATGAGACCTAACTCAAAAACAAAACAAAGCAAAACAAAACAACAACAATAAACCAAATAAAGACATGTCAGAACCTGGGAACCAAAATTAATTTTTTTTCCATATGGGCATAGCTTTAATGAGGTGATCCAGGGAGCATGGGAAGAGAAGGGGAGACAGGACAAGGCAGGATGATGAAAGATCCTAGGGTTTCATTTAATTCCATTCTTTTAGATTGTATATCTGGCTTTCAGGAGGGCATTTACAAAGTCTCTCATGATATCCCTGTGGACCTAATAGAGAAAATGTGGATTTGATGGTAACAACTGGATATATATGTCATGGGCTGATCAACTTTTACCCACAGGATTTGATTAATGAATTACTGGCAGCCTAAGGTCTCTAGTAATATACTGTAGGGCCGTGTCTTTGAGCCTGTCCTGTCTAACATTTACATCAAATGTTTGGATAGAGACACCGAGAGCATGCTTATTCAGTCCTAAGTGGAATAGGGCTGGGAGCACGAGCAGTTCAAGTCAGAAGACCTGGGAACTTCACATTAACAAGGAGATTATAAGTCAAGGGTGTGATATGATGAAAAAGCAAATGCTGTCTTAAGACTAAGAAGAGAAGTGCAGTGCTCAGATCAAGAGAAATGACAGGACTTGCATCGTATTGGATAGGTATGCTAGGAGCACCGTATCCCTTCCCAGTCCTCAAATCTTTTTTTTTTTTTTTTTTTT
>NW_007044704.1:0-751 GCF_000164805.1 Carlito syrichta | reverse complement strand
TATACTAAGTTTCAAATGCGGAAAGTGATAGTTCCTGCTTTGTACCTTTGATAAGGATTCTTTCGGCTCTTCATGATTGTTTAAATTTCATATGAATTCACTATTGTAATTTCCAGGTCTGAGACGAATGATGTTAACTTATTGGCTTTGTCCCTGTTTCACTCGTTGGCCTAAACGGCTAAATTTTCAATTAAAAGATGTGAGCAAAGTCAGGAAACCACGCATGTCAGCTTGCCATTCATGACATCAGCCTCAGAACTGTGACATCATAATGGGCGGGACCTTGACGACTGAGCAAGCCTTCAGTATCAAGGATTTATGTACAGTGCTCTGACAAGAGCGGAAGACATCGTGGATTTTCATTCCCAAGAATTGAAGGAAGCAAGGTGTTCACACCTATCCGAAAACGTCTTCAGGGGTAAGTGGCCATTCAAGGATCCAGTGGGCAATGTTCTCTTTTTGTTTTCACGCAGAAGTTATTGAGAGGACAGAAAAGCTCCCACAGTGGGTGGTCCCTGAGGGGGTTCCTCACGATGTAGTCTTTCATTACTATGCTCACAGAGACTTGTTGGAGTTTGGTCATAGCACAACCTAATAATATTTCATCACTTTCTGTGGTTTAGACACTTCTGCATGTTTTTCATATTATTTTCCAGCCGTTGAGCCGTTTGTCTCTCAGGATTTGAACATCGCCTCAGTAACATCAAAGTCAGTTTTCTAGAATTTTCGATTATCTAAATTTTTATATGAG
>NW_007044703.1:0-567 GCF_000164805.1 Carlito syrichta | reverse complement strand
GGAGCTGATATCTGAGATAACAGTAATAAAGAATACTGTCAATGAAATAAATAACAAATTGATAAGCATGGAAAGCAGAATTATCCAAGCAGAGGAAAGAATCTCAGAGTTTGAGGACCAAAATATAGAAATAACCCAAACTCTTAAAAACACAGAAAATAAGGTTAAAAAGACAGAACAAAACCTTCAAGAGATGAGTGACTACCTCAAGAGGCTTAACCTACGAATAATCGGACTCCCCGAGGCAGAAAGAGAAACAGAGACCACATTGGAACAAACTTTCCATGAGATCATCCAAGAAAACTTCCCTTATATAATCAGTGATGCAAAAATTCAAACACAAGAGATTCAGAGAACCCCTGCAAGACAACAAATGAGAAGACCAACTCCTAGACACATAATAATTCGCTTAAATAAAGTAGGCACAAAAGAAAAAATCCTAAAGGTAGCAAGAGAAAAAGGCCAGATCACCTACCATGGAAGACCAATCAGAATAGCAGCAGATTTATCTGCAGAAACCCTACAGGATAGGCGAGCTTGGAGCCCTATCTTCAAAGTCATAAAAGG
>NW_007044702.1:0-779 GCF_000164805.1 Carlito syrichta | reverse complement strand
CAGAGTGAGACCCTACTCAAAATAATAACAGCGATAATAATAACAAAGTTTTCCTACCAAGGAGACCCAGCTCAAGAATGACTGCGTTGGTGTCAGGCAACTCTGGGGGAAGATATTACGAGTTTGCACTCTGCCCATAGGGCTCCTGTGCCAGCTTCTTGACCTGGGTTGGCACCGGGAAGATCTGACAGAGCACAGTGGTCCAGGCCTTGGAGTGGGAAGGAGGGGAGGGACCTAATGCCTTTTGTTTTTCTGCTGAATGAATTCTAATTTCTACAACAATTCACAACACATTTTTGGGACATTCGAACAATAGCGACTAATTATGAAAACCATGAATTGCTATTCTGGGAATGAAATGTGAAAAGTGCTGCAACTTTTGCAGTTGAAGTCATTATGTTTTTATGACTTTGTTTAACATTGGGCTATCAAAGCCAGTAAATAACTGTTAAAAGCAGAGTCATTTGTTCAAAACTATAATATGGGCTTAATTTTTGGAATGGCTGAACTTTCCACTAGATTTTTCCCTGCTCTGTATGGAAAATTGTGTTTTTTACAAGTCAGCCTGTTCACAATGCTCTGCCTGCCTGATGGGTGGGAGACGGTCCATTCTTCCGAGTCTGGATGGCTCAATCAACCTTGCTGTTTTCTTCACTGTTTTCTAGGGAGCAACCGTGGCTTTATTCTGGGCTCAGCCTTCTTCCAGTGGTGGTGACACCCAAATGGAAATCTCTGTGGCCAATTCAGAAATCCACAACCCACCAAAACCTGCAGTGGTT
>NW_007044701.1:0-809 GCF_000164805.1 Carlito syrichta | reverse complement strand
GAATAAAGCATGTAATAAAACTAATGAAAGTTTCTGTGGGGGGGCATGTGGTGGGAGTGGTGGACAAACAGTAAATATATGGTGGGTCGATGATAACTTGTGTTGAGGAGATCAATGAAAAAAGAAAGGCAGACTGGGTATGAGGTGGTGCTGTCTCCTCCAGACCAAGAAAGGTCTTTCCAAAAAGATGTTTGAGTTCGTGTGTGTTTGCACATGTGTGTGCAAATTTGTGTGTGCAATCTACAGAGAAGTTCCTATGTGCTGGGCATGATTCTAGGGTGAGGTTAGGTGTCTCATATGGAATAACTCAGTTTGATGTCCCTGACCTCCCTCGAGGAAAAACAGAGATGCTAGGTCCGTGCCACACAGAACAGAGTGGAAATGGTGTGGAAACAGCTGACTAGGCACAAGAACAGTGAGGGCAAAGTGGACTGCCAGGCTCTGCATCCCAGCCTGGGCTGTGGCACACAGGAACTCCACTTGCAAGTGGCTCCGTAGCTGTCCACTGTGATGACACAAAAATACCCCAAGAAAAGCCAGACATGCTGAGGATGAGAAAAGAGGGATATCAGGCACATGTGTGCTTTCAGCCCATTTGGGAAATCAAGAGATGGTGGACCCAGAGTCTCCTCCCTCTCTGCACCTGTCTCTGACGGGGCAACTCCTTTTGCTCCCTTTATTCATCTGTACCTAATCTCCTGGACAGAGAGAACCTGGGATGTGTATCCATCTCAAAGCTGCCTTCTGGTGTGCAGTGCCATTTAAGGTTCTGCTCTTCCCACACCAGGTGAAAATATGTCTACTCAGGC
>NW_007044700.1:0-763 GCF_000164805.1 Carlito syrichta | reverse complement strand
CAGAGGCTGTACTAGTTACACTCCCACCAACAGTGTAGAAGTGTTCCCTTTTGCCACATCCTCTCCAGCAACTGTTATTTTTTGAGTTATTGATAATGGCCATTCTGACTGGAGTTAGGTGGTATCTCAGTGTAGTTTTAATTTGCATCTCCTTGATGACTAGTGAAGTTGAACATTTCTTCCTCTGAGGCAGCAGTAATGCTTTTCAAACATGCTTTGAAAATGTGTTTTAGTATTGACCTAAACTATACATTTGGCAGCCTGCATTTGGCTTTTGGCCCTCCAGGTTATGAAATTGTCAATTGACAGGGTTTGCACTGGTTCCTTTGTGCACTGTGTGGAGGTCTCTGGTCAATAGAACAGAGTTTTCTTCACCAATCCAGAGCAACCTGGGCTCTGATATCAACTCTCTGTAAGAAAGAAAAATGTGTAGTTTCTCATTGGCTTTATTTCTATGGTCAAAATGATGCCTTGTCCTGCCCCTATGATGGAGACAGTATAGATTTCTTTTCCCTGCCACTGAAATCTGCACCCTGGCAGATGTAGAAAGGTAAAGTTTCAAAATGGAAAAACTTCTTGATCTCTGTGATATTTGTGTCAGGTTTTCAAGAATGTAATACTCACTAAGAAATTTGCAAATCTAAGTAGAGATTATTTTATATGGCTTAATGTTTCTTTAAGCCATATGTCAATACAAGGACACAGAAAAATAAATCAATGTTACCTGATACAGCTACCTGTCTGTGCTGACTGAGAACGAATG
>NW_007044699.1:0-794 GCF_000164805.1 Carlito syrichta | reverse complement strand
TGCTTTGTCTCTTTGGCTAAGGATTGTTTTTGACTATTTGTGATTGTTTATGTTTCCCATATGAGTTTCTGTATTATCATTTCCAGGTCTGAGAAGAACGATGCTGGTAATTTAATGGGTATTGCATTGAGTCTGTAGATCGCTTTTGGTAGGATGGACATTTTAACAATGTTGACTCTTCCTATCCATGAGCATGGAATATTTTTCTATTTGTTTGTGTGTTCTTCGATTTCTTTGAGCAGTGTAACTCAAAATGGATCAAAGACCTAAATGGAAAGCCTCAAACTATAAGAATCTTAGAAAACGCAAGGACACTCTTATGTAAATTGGAACTGGCAACCAATTCCTGATCAGAACCCTAAGTGCCCACACCTTAAGAAATAAGATAGGCAAGTGGGACCTCATCAAACTGACGAGTGTCTCCAAAGCAAAAGAAACCATCAAAAGAGCAAGGAGACAGCCTACAGAATGGGAAAAATATTTGTCAACTATATATCTGACAAAGGCCTAACATCTAAGACCTACGAGGAACTCAAACGTGCCGAAAAGAAAAAAACAAACAGCCCCATTAAAAAGTGGGCAACTGGCCGGGCGTGGTGGCTCAGCCTGTACTCCCAGCATTTTGGGAGGCCGAGGTGAGTGGATTGCCTGAGCTCGCAGGTTTGAGACTCACCCGGGCAACTTGGTGAGACCTCATCTCTCCAATCAATAAATAAATAAATAAATAAATCAGCTGGGCATGATAACACGCGCCTGTAGTTCCAGCTACTCAGAAGGCTGAGGCGGAAGGATCG
>NW_007044698.1:0-749 GCF_000164805.1 Carlito syrichta | reverse complement strand
TAAATAAATATATATATATACATATAAAAAGAACCTTGGCTCAAATAAAAAAAAAGAAATATACCATCCAAATTTAAAACCAGCATCTATGTATTATTTTAAAAAGAGCAGCAAGGCATGTGGTTGCCATTTTCACCTTGACCCTCCACTGTCACAGGAAGGGAACCACACAGACAACAGGATTGAGGAAGTCCTCTCGCCAGTCTAGAGTGTGAGTTACTGGAGAAACAACTTGCTTTCACAGACATGAAGGAGAAGACAGCAGGAACAGAGCACCTACACTTGCGTGTCTGAGATAATTCCAGAAGTTTGGGGACTGATAGACCTGACTTACAGTTAGACCAGTGTCGACAATTAGAACTACAAAAAAGTTGGAAATTATGGTAGCACGTGGCCAGTGGGCAGTGTTATTTTCCCTATGTGCACAAATACAAAGACATTTCTCTCTGACCTTAGGTAAACTAGTTTCACTATCCATACATGGAAGTTAGGAATCATAGCATTTCTGATCTTCAAACGTATAGAAGGTGTTATACAGAGCAAATTCCCCTTTTTTTCCTTTGAAAAATCATGGTTCTTCAAGATGTATTATTAATTTTTGGACATCGTAGATATTAAAATCTAATTCTCATTTTGAAACATTTCGAAATCCATGCGTCAGTGATAGGAATTTTTATATTAAATTCTGAAAAACTAACTTAATCATTTTTATTCCTATTCATTTTTTTTGGAGTGACACTGCTGAAGGG
>NW_007044697.1:0-783 GCF_000164805.1 Carlito syrichta | reverse complement strand
TCAAAAAATCAGCCGGGCGTGGTAGCGCACACTGTAATTCCGGCTACTTGGAAGGCTGAGGCAGAAGGATCGCCGGAACCCAGCTGGTCGAGGCTCCGGTGGCCGGGAGCGGCCACTGCGCTCCAGTCTAGGTGACAGAGTGAGACTCCAACTCCAAAACAAAAAAAAAAGAAAGCACTGTGACATGAAAGGATGACCCAAGGCCATGTTGTGCTAACAGAACAGTCTGTGCCTGAGAACAGTGTGAGGTTGGCAACGAATCTCAAATGTGGAAAGGAAAGGAAATTTTATTTAAATAAGAAAAGATAATTCAACATATTTGATGAAAGGTTATGCTCTGAGTACGTGGAGGTAACTTCGGCATTTAAAGTAGCTTAAAGAAAAAAGAGTTTAAAACTTTACACAAAGAAGGAAACGAAATCCTTGAAGTAATCCTAGTGAGAGCTAACAAAGCATTTAAGTGTATATATATCTCTGAAAATTGGAAGAGCAACAGTTTTACATTGTGAAGTTTTTTTTCCTTTGCAGAATAGAGTTTTTTAAATAAAAAAACATACTAATGACCAAATTATGGGACTTAATTAAGAGTCACTGACAGTCTGGTGAATGTGTTTTCTTCCTCCCAGATGGGGAAAGGAAGGCACAGGTATCTGATTAGTATTAGAGCAGACTGGCATCGCCCAGACTGGAAGTTGATGTGAGTGGGTCAAATTCAGCGAGCGTGTGAGCCCGCACATGTGTGTATTTGTAAAGCACTGTTTTATGAAAAGCCATCAGAATCTG
>NW_007044696.1:0-765 GCF_000164805.1 Carlito syrichta | reverse complement strand
CAAAGCAGGCTAGCTAGCTACTAAATTAGTTGTCTAGCCAGCTGGCTAGCAAGTTAAGTCACGCAGTTAAGTCAGCTCACTGGCCAGCATGTTAGCTAGGTAGTTAGGTAGTTAACTAGGCTGGCAAGCCAGCAGGCTATGTAGGTAGGTAGCTAATTAAGTGAGTTGGCTAGCCATGAGGTTATCGTGTTATTGCACCTAGTTAAGTCACCTGGCTATTCAGCTGCCTAGGTAGGTAGCAAGCTAGTTAAGTCTGTTGGCTAGACAGCTGGATACTTCGTTAAGTCTTCTAGTTAAGTCAGCTGGCTCTGTTGCTGGCTAGTTAGGTAGGTAGGCAATAAAGCCAGCTGGCTTGCCAGCTGGCAAGTTAGTTAAGTCAGCTAGTTTAGTCAGCTGGCTAACCAGCTGGCTAGCTAGGTAACTCAGATCGTTTAGCCAGTTGTCTAGCCATCTGGCTAGCTATTAAAAAGCTAGTTACGTCAGATGCATAGTCAGCTGGCTCGCTAGCTATTTCAGCTAGTTAATTCAGTTGACTAGCTAGGTAGCTAGCTAGTTAATTCAGCTAGATATGTCAGGTATCTAGCTAGTTACGTCAGCTATTTAAGTCAGCAAGCTATATGATAGCTAGCTAGGGAGCTAGCTAGTTAAAGCAGCTAGTTAAGTCAACAGACTAGTTCGATAGATCGCTAGTTAAGTCAGCTATTTAGATAAGCTGACTAACTAGTTGTCACCTTGTTAAGTCAGCTAGCTGGCCAGCAGGGGAGG
>NW_007044695.1:0-509 GCF_000164805.1 Carlito syrichta | reverse complement strand
GAGAGTTAGTTAAGTCAGCTGGCTAGCCAGCTAGCTCACTAGTTAAGTCATCTAGTTAGACAGCTGGCTAGCAAGCTGGCTAGATTGTAGAGTCAACTAGTTAAGTCAGCTGGTTATCCAGCAGGCTAGCTAGGTAGAAAGATAGTTATATCAGCTGGCTAGCAAGCGGGATAGCTAGTTAAAACAGTTAGTTAATTCACTTGGCCTCCCAGCTGACTGGCTAGGTAGCTAGCTAGTTATGTCAGCTGGCTAGCCAACTGGCTAGCTGTTAAAGACAGCTAGTTAATTCAGCTGGCCATCCAGCTGGCTAGCTAATTAAGTCAGCTGGCCAACCAATTGGCTAGCTGGTTTTGTCAGCTACTTAAGTGAGCTTTCCAGGAAGCTGGCTAGTTAGGTAGCTAGCTAGTTAAGTCAGATAGTTAAGTCAGCTGGCTAGCTAGGTAGCTATCTAGTTAAGTCATATAGATGAGTCAGCTGGCTAGTACAATAAGTCAGTTAGTTATGTCAGC
>NW_007044694.1:0-317 GCF_000164805.1 Carlito syrichta | reverse complement strand
CCTCCGCCTTCCAAGTAGCTGGAACTACAGGTATACACTACCATGCCTGGCTAATTTTTTATTGATTGTAGAGATGAGGTGTCGCCAAGTTGCCCAGGCAGGTCTCAAACCCGCAGGCTCAGGCAAACCACTCACCTCAGCCTCCCAAAGGAGTGGGATTACAGGTGGAGTCACCAAACCTAGCTTGTTTCATTGATTTTTTGTATTATCTTTTTGTCTTCTATGTCCTGGATTTTGGCTTTTATTTTTGTGATCTGGATTCTTCTGCTGAAATTAGGGTTTTGGTGGTCTTGCTTTTCCAGCTTCCTTAGATGGCT
>NW_007044693.1:0-676 GCF_000164805.1 Carlito syrichta | reverse complement strand
ATCCAAGCTGTTGTATTGAGTGTAGAACATTGGGAAGAAGTCCTTATTTGTGTAGCTCAGAGGGTCTTTTAGTCGGTCTCATTGACTTTTTACAGTTTATGTTTCTGACGGAGTCAAGTATTGCCTGCCTGATCACACTCCCCACCTTTCTGTGAGCATCTAAAATCTCACTCTTGAATGACACCAAACCATACTGATTGGAAGCTCCTTGCCAACGGTGCTCTCCAGCTCCCTCCTTCCTCCCTATATGAGAACATCTGATGGGGAGCTCAGGTGACTTCCTTGGACCCACCCGCAGGCACTGTGAGGTCAGCGAGATGGGTCTGTATTCATTCTGCCTTCCAGGGAAGCTATGACCTAGTCTTGGTGTTTTGGCCTCTGGGGGCCTCTAACTCTTCCTGCAAATGTGAATCCCCACCGGGGCAGGGGAATGGAAAAGCTTGTCTCAGGCCCTCTGGTGAGGGAGGGCCACTTCTGCTTTCCAGGGGGAAGCTGTGTCATGGGGAGCAGAACTGTGGCTGTAGGGGAGGCCGGAGGGAGAAGGCCCTAGAGGAGACCCGCAAGGAAGTGATACTTCTTCCAGGGGCCAGATCATTTGCCTGCAGCCCCTCCTTCCTTACCGCCCAGCCCTGCTTTTTCCTCAGGGTTCTTTTACCACTTCCTGCTCTCCCCATTT
>NW_007044692.1:0-813 GCF_000164805.1 Carlito syrichta | reverse complement strand
TTAAGTTAATATTTACCCTTCAGCTAAATGCCAGAAATTTCGTTTCTTTAGTCAGATAGTAAGCAAAAAAGAACAATTTTATTATGATTTTGGTATGCTTCCTCCATTAAAAGCTTAAGGCTATATGATTGCAAACGTAGGGAATACAATGAAGAAACTTATACCCCTTTACTAATGAATATAGAAAAGGCCAAAATCACCTCAATTGCTATTTCTAACAATAGGCACAAAAGCAGTGTTCTGTTTAACTTGGTCTTCGCTAAGACTTTGTCATGCCTGTGTACATCAGTGATATTGGTCTGTGGTATTCTTTGTTTTTACTTTGCGTGTGTCTGTCTTGTTTTGCTATCAGAGTAGTTCTGGGCTCATGTAGTCAGTTGGGAATTATTTCTGCCTCTTCGATTTTGGTGAAGAGTTTAAATGAAACTTATATTTGCTTTTCACCTGCTTGGACAAATTCAGCTGTGAAGCCATCAGGCCCTAGGCTCTTTTTTCCTCCCTCTCTCTTTTCTTCCTCTTTCTTTCTGCTTTGTTTTGTTTTGTTTTGTTTTTTGAGTTGGGCTCCCCATCTGTTGCAGGCTGAAGGGCAGGGCACTGACCATCCTTCTGCTTTGGATCCTCTGCTTTATTTTACACAAAACTATTTGCTGAGTCAAAGATTGAGTGAATGATGAGCCTTCACTCTTCAAGGGAATGTTGGTGCCCGCTGATTACCTAAAGAGGTTACAATTATGAAAATGGCTTAGGTAATCCTATGATCGCAAGACACAGAGTGAAGTAAACACTAATGACGCCACTGGATGGAAATCAGGG
>NW_007044691.1:0-732 GCF_000164805.1 Carlito syrichta | reverse complement strand
TCGCCTAGTTAGCAGAGCTAACTTCTCAGCTCCCAAGTTGGCCGACTAGTCGGCTGATTGGTTATGTGAAATAACTAGTTGGCCCGCTACTTGGCCGACCCCTTAGCTTACTTAACTAGTCAGCTGGCGAGTTAGCCGGCTGGTCAGCTGAATTAACTAGTTGGTCGGCAAGTGAGCCGACTGGTCAGCTGACTTAACTATTCAGATGGTGAGTGAGCCAACTGTTCAGGTGACTTAACTTGTCGGCTGGCAAGTGAGCTGACTGTTTAGCTGACGTAACTATTCATCTGGCAAGTGAGCTAACTGGTCAACTGACTTGAGTTGGCTGGCTAGTGAGTGGACCGGTCAGAAGACATAACTAGTCATCCAGCGACTAAGCCAACAAATGAGCCCTCTTAAATAGTCAGCCATCAAGTGAGCCGGTGGGAGAGCTGAGAAAAAAGAGTCAGCCAACGAGGTAGCTGACCAGTGAGCTGACTTGACAAGTCGAATGGCAAGCAAGCCCACTGGTTAGCTGACGTGTTGTCCTGTGAGTGAGCTGACAAGTAATTGACCGGTTGGCAGGGAATGAGATGACTAATATGATGAATGGCAGGCAGGAGAGCGAGCTGAGTAGTTAGATGACATGATGGAAACACACAGAGGTTATTAGTTAACCGATCAGTCGTCTGAGTGTATAGCAGTTTATTTAGATAAGTAATTAGCTGATTTGCTAGCTGACATAACTATCTA
>NW_007044690.1:0-779 GCF_000164805.1 Carlito syrichta | reverse complement strand
CAGCAGACATACAAGCAGCCACCAAAGACATTGGAAAAAGCTCAGCCTCATTTGTCATCCGAAAATGCAAGTGAAAACGAACTTGAGGAGTCACCAATTTTCAGTCAGGATGGCTATCATCAATCATTCCCAAAACGACAGATGCTGGCGTGGAAATGACACAAAGGGAACACTTCTACACTGCTCGTGGGAGTGTAAACTCGGACCAGCTCTGTGGATAAGCATTTGGTGATTCCTAAACGATCTAAAAATCGACCCTGCCATCCTCCTACTGGGAACATACCAGGAAGAACGAAATCCCTCTCTCCAAGAGATATTTGCACATGTATGTTTATCGCCACATTGTTCGCAGTAGCAAGAACATGGAGCCAACCATCCTGCCCATCTAAAGAGGACTGGATTCAAAATATGTGGTACGTAGGAACAATGCCATATTATGCAGTCACAACGAGAACAAACTCACGAAGTTCACGGAAACCTGGATGGAGTTAGAGTCTATACTACTGGGTGACCTTTCACGGAAGCAGAAACTGAGTATCACATGTACTCACTCATAATTGGACCTTGCACAAGCATCATAATAACGACAACAAAAAAGATTTTCAGAGTTGGGAGATGCAGGGGAGGGGGAGGGCCAGGACTTGCAGTAGTTGGTTTGTGCCCGGGGTGCCGGGACGTTCGGGGACAGGCCTGAACAACAAGGGTTCCTGTAAAATGAATATTAATATATTTCACCCTGAATTGTACCCTACTTCTTTCAAATTACAAATGAAGAAGAG
>NW_007044689.1:0-706 GCF_000164805.1 Carlito syrichta | reverse complement strand
TTTTTAATCAACAAAATTCTTCCTGGGAAGAAAATGCTGGGAGAGACTGACTAACTGGGGGCTTGTGAGCAAGTGGCCAGAATCATGATGCAACAAGTGGTGCTGCAGCTTCTCTGCTTAGTCCCTGGCTCTTCTCAGGTCACAGAAGCTGAGAGTCATTTTTTTTTAAACAGACAAAAGTTTTCCATGAAGACGCAAGAAGGAGAGACTACTGCCCCAGGGTCTGACTCACCACTGCAGTAGGAGAGAATGCCGGCTCCAGGCTTTGCCTCACCACGTCAGCACCTGGCCAGGCACCGGCAGCAGGGCCTGTGGAGGGAACCTACAGGCAGAGTCCAACAAGAGTGGACAAGACAGGCACTCTACCACCATCTTGAAGGTGGGGCAAGAAAGTGCTCCGACTCACTCACCATGGAGCAACAGATCCAATCTCTGTAACTGGCAGACAAACTACTCAGGGGTTGATCATGACCCAGAGGGAATATCCTGAAAGTACAGACTTTGGAGGGACTTGACAAGTGCTGAGTTCCATGCGTCTCACCCTTTACACTGATCCAGTCATGGGACAAAGGTTGTGGCCAGAAAAGGATGAGGAAGAACTCCAAAGAGATCAGTGGTGAGTCCGGAGCTGACCCAAACCCCCTCTTCCCCAGCAATCCTCTAAATATCAGACCCACACAGCTGGGACACAATTGAGAGGGACAAA
>NW_007044688.1:0-432 GCF_000164805.1 Carlito syrichta | reverse complement strand
GTGTAGGCTCACACCTGTCACCCCTGAGTCTGGGATGCCAGGGAGAGAGGATGGCCTGAGACCAATGGTTATAGACCAGACCAGTACAATGGGTGAGACCTCATCATGGCCATCAAAAATAAATCCAAACATTAACTGGGTGTGATGGCACAGGCCTGTGGTTCAAGTCACTCGGGAGGCCGATATGGGAGAATCTACTAAGCTTGGAAGGTGGAGTCCACGGTGGCTGTTAACGTGTCCCTGTACTCCCATCTGGGTGACAGAGTGGGATTCCAACTCCAAATAATAACTAACACCAAGACAACAACTACCACCACCACCCCTGCCACCCAGCACGAGGAGTCACCCTCATGGATGGGAGAGGAAAAAAAGTTTCCTGTTTGTCATTCATGGGAGGTTTCAAAGGTGGCCACCAGGAACTTCTATCACATG
>NW_007044687.1:0-787 GCF_000164805.1 Carlito syrichta | reverse complement strand
TCCCAGAACACATGGAAGTAATGGCATAGTGGAGGGGGCCTGGATATAATGCCCTGTGCCCCACAACCCAAAAGGGGTGAAGGAAGGGAGTGGACCAGGAAATGTAAGTAGATCTGAGCATGTAGCCCCTGTATTAATAACAAATGATATAACCCCGCCAGCTACTGATATTTCCACCCTAGGCTTGGTTGGTTTAATGGTTTATTCTGAAAACATTGGGGCTACCAAGTTAGGGGTGAGTCAATCTGACTGGAGCAAGCCCAAGAGATCCCCTTTTGAGATCGTGTAAGATGTCTGGTGTCCCTTAATTGCAGCAAGCCTCTGGGCCATGTGCTCTCTTCCTTCTGGTTGAATGAGGCAATCATGAGCCCAATGTCCATGCTGTTTGCATTTGGGACAGGGTTTTGCTGGTGGGCAGGGCTTGACAGTCTTTGACCATATGCCCATTTTGATGGCATCAGAAACAAACCTGGGAAGGGGGCTGTGTACCCCTTCTGCTATTGACCATCTGGGGTGGAAGATTATCAGTGGTGGCTTTTTTTGTTAAAGTGGTAGATAAAAGCTGAAGTGCTTTTCGCTTATGTTGGTGGTCCTGTATTTCTTCCTCCTTTTGGTTGTTAAAGATTTTAAAGGCCATGTCCAATAGCTCTAATTGAGGGGTTTGTGGGCCCTTTTCTAATTTTTGGAGTTTGTGCCTAATACCCGGTGCTGACTGGGAGATAAAATACATAGCCAAAAGAGTTTGTTCCTCTACAGAGTTTAAACCAATATTAGTAAACTGCTGCAG
>NW_007044686.1:0-898 GCF_000164805.1 Carlito syrichta | reverse complement strand
ATCATTGATTAGATAAGGGAAATTTTCTTGAATGATCTCATGGAAAGTTTGTTCCAATGTGGTCTCTGTTTCTCTTTCTGCCTCAGGGAGTCCGATTATTCTTAGGTTAGGCCTCTTGAGGTAGTCACTCATCTCTTGAAGGTTTTGTTCTGTCTTTTTTAGCTTATTTTCTGTGTTTTTAAGAGTTTGGGTTATTTCTATATTTTGGTCCTCAAGCTCTGAGATTCTTTCTTCTGCTTGGGTAATTCTGCTTTCCATGCTTATCAATTTGTTATTTATTTCATTCACAGTATTCTTTATTACTGTTATCTCAGATATCAGCTCCTTCCTAGTTTCTTCTTGTGTCTCCTCAATTCTTTTTAATCTCTCCATTATTGTTTTGATATCTACATTTGCATTTTGAGACCCTTCATTCTGGGGACTTTTCATTGTTTGTATTCCAAAGTCAGTTTTCTCAGTGTCTGCTCTCCCAGGCGTCTGGGAGAGACCCATACTCTTCTTTTGGTTTTTCTTCATTTCTGTAGATTTTTCTCCCTCTACCCCTTTCCCTCCCCCTCTTCAATTCTGTTTTTGAGGGAAGGTGGGGTTGCTTTTATTTCTCTTCTGCAATGACCTGTTCTTCCTTATGAGGGTCTTCTGGTTTTGTTCACTTTTCCCTCTGCTTTACAGTCTGTCTATTCAGTAGTTTGCAGTCTTGGTCCCTAGATTTAAAAAGGGGGCATATAGAAGAGGAAAATAATGGAGGAAGGGGGGGTCAATAGGGAGTTAGAAAGAGAGAAGCGCGAGAGGGAAAACAGATATACATACCATCTATCAGGTGAGAACGAGACACAGGGCTGAGAAGAGGTGAAGAAAGACACGTAAGAAAGAGTACTGTTAGCTACATAGTACTAAAGTG
>NW_007044685.1:0-1613 GCF_000164805.1 Carlito syrichta | reverse complement strand
AGATCATGGAGAGTGTTGCAGCCAAGGAAACAACATGCAGAGAAGTCTAGAGGCAAGATGAAGTCAAAGTTTTATAAAGAACTGAACTCATATAAATAGACAGTCAAGAAATGAGTACAGACTACAAAGGCATAATCAACTGTGTCAAGGAGTTAAGGAGATTTGGAATGATTGAGGTAAGCAGGAAAGTGACAGCAATCAATTTTTATTTTCAGAAAATTACTTTATTTGCTCAATGGGGAATAGATTGGAGAGAATAAGAGCCTGGGACAGAGAAAATGGCCACCTGATTTGGGGTGGTAGAAGTGTGGATGGGAAAAATAGATTTGTTTGAGAGATTTGTGATAGACCTGACATATTTCACTGTGCAGAGTAGAAGACAGAGACAAACCAAGATTTCTGGCTTGTGCAACTTAACAGATGAGAGTCATTTTGAGACAGAGAACACTAGGGAAGAGCTACAATTTTGAGACAAATATATAAATTCAGTTTCATACAGGTTGAATTTGACATACTAGCAAGAAGTTTAGTTGAAAATGTCAAGTGGGTAGGTGGATACATGTCCCACCAATCTAGTACAGCCTAGTAAGAGGTTTGGGTTAGATCTTTAGGTCTGGAAATCATCATTTATTCAGACTTTCATTAAAAATATTTTCTAATTTTTTATTATAATTCAAGTTCTGGGCATCTTTAGCACATAAAGTAACCGAAGACACGGAAGGAGTAAAAGTGGCAGAGACAATGACATGGGGTAAGGTGAACAAAGACCACAGAATTGCATAACCCTAATAGTTGACACAATTGAAAAAGAAGAGGAGACCATGAAGGATAAGTAGAAGCAGGAGTTACAGATGTGGAAAAGAAAACACAACGAAGTCCAAGAAAATATTGGTGTCATAGGAGCTCATGAGGCAAAAGTGTAATAGGAGTGAGGAGAGAAGAAGCAGAATAGAGAGCTACCAACAAAACAAGCCAGATGAGAACTGCGCCGGATTTTATCACATCTATGTCGTCACTATGAGAGTGACCTCAGGAATATTGAGCGTTAAAGTCACAATACAATGGGTCAAAACACAGGAGAACAGCCAGTGAAAAGTGTCAGGTGTATACCATTTTAACATGAGGTAGAAATGAATAAGTTGGTGTTCATATGTAGATACTCTGGGGTAACCTTCAGAAGTTTATAACCAGATGATGTGGTAAAAGTCCTATGAAGGCTCTACAGATGTCACCTCACTTCAGATCCTCTGTAAAACTGGAACATGGCTAAACCAAAAATTCTTGCTATTCCACTATAATAAGATAGGATTGCTTAGTTATTTTCAAATTTTACAAATTTGCCATAAATGTACAGTGCAGCTAGCCAGAATGTGAGCACTTATCTATACTCTTAGATTGTAATTAAATCTCTGAAAATACACGTTTGATGTTTTCTCATTGTTTTATTGGCCTATTTTACTCCTGACATCTGTCAAGTGTCAGGCAATTTTCAAAAAAAAAAATATAAAAAGTCAAATCCCAGATGCTGATCTTTTTTCCCTATAACTTATGCTGCAATCTAATTTCTGTTTTAATTCATGGTGTCTTGGTTATTTTTTTTCCCGCAATTGATA
>NW_007044684.1:0-967 GCF_000164805.1 Carlito syrichta | reverse complement strand
AAAGAAAAGTGTGACTAAGTTCAGGCTTTATTTCAGTATCTTAACTTTTAAGGAAAACTTTAGAGAGAGGTGCAGCAAGGGTGGCAAGAAGGAAGGGTTTTTAATCATCATCATTATCATCAGCATTGTCTGATATAATCAATTATATTGCCGGTCTTTTTTATCAGTCTTATTAAAGCCTAACAAGTGTTTTTAGCATTTTTAACAGCCAATTGTTTTACTAAAATTTTTGCTGCCTCTTTGCTAGTAATTACTCGTTTGATGGTGGTGGTTATTTTAGAAATGAAATCCTCACAATTTTTATCTGCCTTTTGCTTAATCTTAGCCAAAGAAAGAGTTTAAGTGGAATTAGCAGGCAACTTTCTGTACAAAATCTAGAAAAGAATCTACTTTATCTTTACTTACCTTTACTCCTTTTTGTTTCAAAGCTTTACACATGATTCGAATATAGGCTCTCCTTTCCTTGGAGCCGCAGTTTCCCATAACTGTAACCGTGCACCTAATTTTTAGTAGTCTTGCAATAATTATACAAGGATTGAATCACTCTATTCGGTGATAAGTCACACAGTCCGTCGGCGACGCTTAACACTAACTTGCCTACCTACCCGTGCACTCCCGGGGGGGCTGCAGCACCCTAAGGCAAGGTCCGTCCTGAAACGAGAGAAACAAACTGGGAAACATATATTTTTATAATTACCGGAGTCTGGTCCCTGGGTTCGGGCGCCATAGCTGTCGGTGACCTGCACTGACCAGAGGGAGGGTTAGGACCGCACCGGTGAATCAGAGACGGAGAGAAGAAAACTACTCGGAGGCAGCTCTTCTGGGTTCAGCCTGGCCAAGACCGAAGCCGATTTTATTGAAACTTTTTCCAACTTATATACCATTTTTTAGACCCTCCAGCAGTATGACAATCATTTGCTGGGGGCGTACAAATTCCATGCTTTACGAATCATGCATCACAAGACCA
>NW_007044683.1:0-727 GCF_000164805.1 Carlito syrichta | reverse complement strand
GAGATAACACACATCATGATGGATTTTCTGCATGTTTCTGTGCTAAGCGACTACAGAGCAAATAAACTCAAGAGAGTCCTGTCCTCTAGAAGCTTATCATCTGTAACTGGAAAAAGAAGATATGAACAAATAAAAAAGCATTAAGCAAGGATTTGTATAAGTAGTTTGTTGTCAAACAGTGATTGATGTGTGAAATGAGGTTTTTTTTTTTTTCATTAATCAGTAGTTTTTATTATGGTTTTGTGGGGTACAGTTAAGGGTAGGTGTACAATGACGTTTCATTCAGGCACCCTGTAGATAAGAAGTGTTTTCCCATCCCCCGACAGATATTTGCTACTGTTAATCCCATCCCCCTCCCCCCCATAGTTTCCCAGTACCATCCGTCATTTTCTCATAGTATTGCATTGGATGTTCAAGGTCCATTATATGAGTGAGAACATGTGATATTCGGATTTTTGTTTTTGTGAGAGGTCACTCAGTATTATAGACTCTAGTTCCATCCAGGTTGCAGCGAAATTCATGATTTTGTTCTTTTTTATGGCTGCGTAGTATTCCATCGTGTATATGTACCACATTTTTTTAATCCAGTCCTCTTTTGATGGGCAGCATGGTTGTTTCCAGGTTCTTGCTATTGTGAACAATGCTGCGATAAACATACGTGTGCAGGTATCTTTTTTATAGAGTGATTTGTGTTCTTCAGGGTATATTCCCAGTAGGGGGATGCAGG
>NW_007044682.1:0-689 GCF_000164805.1 Carlito syrichta | reverse complement strand
GGACATTATGAGTAATAGGATGTAGAAACTCTGGAGTATATTATTTTAATCTAGAAAGTGTGTGTTTTATTCTGGAAGGCAGTCAATCTACTGATGAATCACCTTGGTTTTGCTGAGGTTTGAATTTAGATTTTGTTAGGGTGAGTCTGTTTTGGCTATTCCTTTTGTCCTTACTTCTATAAAATGGCCCTTCTGAGGTCTCAACTTAATGCCCAGAATTTTCATTAATGTCTCTTCACTGTAAGTCAGAAATCTTATGTCTTTCCAGCATTTTACTACCTCTGAAGTTTGTTTATCTATCAATGCTTCAAGCAGGCATTGCAGTGTTTTGCTCTATGTGTGTGACCTTCAGGGACCTTAAGGAAACTGCTGTACTAATTCCTGGAATACTTTTGGGAATTCCTTCCTTTTCTGGTACTCTGCCTAGCAAATTTCAGATACATTAGCAATCTGTTTTCTCTGCCCAGCAGAGCTTCTACTCTCTGCTTGGGCTCCATTTTCCTGTACTGCAGTTTGGAAATTACCCTTAGGCAGAGGATTGGGGAAACATAGAACCCACATTTCATTTTTTTAGGAATATCAGCCCTCGCTATCTATTAACCAATACCTGAAAACAACAAGCTAATCTGCGTTTTGTGAGAAACTATAAGTTCAGAGTGTTTCAAGCATGGAGTTCAATATGAGGGTGC
>NW_007044681.1:0-765 GCF_000164805.1 Carlito syrichta | reverse complement strand
TAACTAACTTGGTACCTAGCTGTCCAGCTGACTTAAATAGTTAGCTAACTAGCTAGTTACTTAGCTTGCAAGCTGACTTAAATAGTAAGCTAACCAGCTAGTCACCTAGCTAACAAGGTGACAAATATTTAGCAGCCTAGATAGCTAGCTGATTAACATACTAGCTAACTATTAATCTTACTCATTATCTAACATGAGAGCTAGCTGACTTAATCATCTGACTTAACTAGTTAGCTAAAGAGCTAGATAGCTGACTCAACCAGCTGACTTAACTCACTAGCTAACTAGCCTACTCAATCAGCTCACTCAACCCTTTTGCTAACTTGATAGCTAGCTGACTCAACCAGCTGACTTAACCCATTAGTTAACTAGCTAAGTACTTGATTCAAACTGCTGACTTAACCCAATAGCTAACTAACCATAACCAGCAAAACTAACTAGCTTGCAGGCTGACTAGTCAGCTGACTAAAGTAGCTCACTTAACTAGTTTGCCAGCCGGCTAGTCAGCTGACTTAATTTCCTAGCTGCATAGCTATCCAGCAGCCTAGACAGCTGACTTCACTTGCTGACTTAATGAAGTAGCCAACTGGCTAGGCAGCAGACTTAATTACCTAGCTACCAACTAGACAGCTGGATAGCCAGCTGATTTAACTAGCTGACATAACTAGATAGCCTGATGGCTAGGCAGCTGACATAACTAGCTACCTACCTACATAGCCTGCTGGATTGCCAGCTTACTTAACTACCTAACTACCGAGCTAACCT
>NW_007044680.1:0-743 GCF_000164805.1 Carlito syrichta | reverse complement strand
TGTAGAATATAGATTTAGAAGACAACCATTTGTTGAAAGAATGCAGCTGGGTTGCTTGCAGGTAGCCACTGTGAACTTTGGACTGGGCCACATTGCAGACATTCTGAGATGCACCACATTCGCTTGTAAAGTAAATACTTAAGCATCTATAGAATTGTTTAACTTGGCATAAATCAGTCAACTAAGGATGAAAAAGTTTTATAGAATATATCAGTCATGGATTAGGTTATTCTTTTTTATGTGATTTTAAGATTATCATATGAAAAGGGTTTAAAGGCAACCATTGATTAAGTTTTCATGGATTAAGTTTCTGATGGGTGAGGGATGGCCCTCCCACATCTGACTTTGTGTATAAAATACCCGTTGTTATTCCCAATAACACACATAGCTTCTGCACTAGACCGGAGTCCAGTCTCTTTCTCTCTCTCTCTCTCTCTCTCTGTCTTTCTTCTTCCCCCCAATCTCCGATGCCATCTCCACCTTTGGGGCACCCTGAACCCGGCTGAAGCTGGTCTCCAGCACAGGGTACTTGGAAGGCTGAGGTGGAAATATCACTGGAACCCAGAAGGTTGAGGCTGAGGTGGCTGGGAGTGGCCACTGCTCTCCAGTCACAGCACAGAGTGAGACTCTAACTCAATTAAAGAAAGAAAGAAAGAAAGAAAGAAAGAAAGAATTCATATGAAACCATAAACAATCAAGAATAGCCAAAAAAATCTTATCAAAAGAAACAAAGCAGGAGCTAG
>NW_007044679.1:0-826 GCF_000164805.1 Carlito syrichta | reverse complement strand
CACTTGCCTCGGGGAACTTCTTGTTCCTTGAATGAATGCAATCATGTTTTCAATAAATTAAATTTGAGGATAGAAACATGTACTTCTGACAATACCTGCAAGATAGCTTATAGAGCAGATAAAAGTAGAAAAATTAAACTAGAGAAGACAAAAATGCCATGTATAAATGACTTAACTTTCTTATGTTGTTACTTTTTAAAATATTGTAACACTTTAAAAAGTCTTTTTTATAATACCATATTTTGAATAACACTAGAATTTGTAATATAAATGTAGCTAATATTGATTTATATAATTACAAAATTAACTATAAAAAATTAGTTATGCTTCAGTTTTATAGATAAATGCTATATTTGGTAGTATTTAATTTATATTTTCCTGTTATTTTAATCACTGGTTAAGCATTCATTTAACAAAGATTCAATGCAGAATTAGCTTTTTTGTTTGTTTGTTTGTTTTTTGAGTTGGAGTCTCACTCTGTCACCCAGACTGGAGTGCAGTGGCCACTCCTGACCACCACAGCCTCAACCTGCTGGGCTCTGGTGATCCTTCCACCTCAGCCTTCCAAGTAGGTGTAACTACAGGCATGCGCTACCACACCCAGCTAATTTTTTGATTTATTGTAGAGATGAGGTCTCACCAAGTTGCCCAGGTGGGTCTTGAACTCACAGGCTCAGGCAATTCACTCACCTCAGCCTCCCAAGGCGTGGGATTACAGGCTGAGCCACCAAGCCCAGCCGCAGAATTAGCTTTAAAAAAAACTGGTTAACACTGGCTTTTAAATCTTTCAAGTTTAGCTCATGCTGACAAGAAAGGTCCTCAACTA
>NW_007044678.1:0-591 GCF_000164805.1 Carlito syrichta | reverse complement strand
TAGCTATATATGTCACCCAGTTAAGGCAGCTGGCGAGACATTTGTCTAGCTAGGTAGCTAGATAGTTACATCAGCAGTCTAGTCCACTGTTTAGGTAGTTAATTCACCAAGTTAAGTCAGCTGGCTAGCCAGCTGGCTAGCTATATTGCAAGCTAGTTAATTCAGCTGACTAGTAAGCAGGCCATCTATTTAAGTCAGTGAGTTTAGTCAGTTGGCTAGGCAGCCGGCTAGCTAGGTAGCAATCTAATTTAGTCAGTTGGCTAGTCAGCTGGCTAGCTAATTACCTCAGCTAGTTAATTCAGCTGGCTAGCCAACTTGCTAGCTAGGTAGCTAGCTAGTTATGTCAGCTGTCTAGCCAGCTGACTAGCAAGCTAAGTCACTTAGTTAAGTCAGTTGACTAGACAGCTGGCTAGCTAATCAGCTTTCCAGATATGTCAACTGGTGAAATATCTAACTTGATAAGTCATCTAGATTATTCAGCTGGATAGCCAGCAGGATAGCTATGTAGGAAGTTAGTTAATTTTACTGGCTAGAAAGCAGGCCAGGTAGTTAAAGCAGCTAGTTAAGTCAGCTGGCTACCAAGCTGGCTAG
>NW_007044677.1:0-897 GCF_000164805.1 Carlito syrichta | reverse complement strand
TTTCCTATTTGAATACCCCTGATATTTTGTCCCCTAGTATGTGTTTGTGTCTCTATTTAAACTTAATATTGATTGTATCCTTGAAACTTTAACTGAAATTTCAAGAAAAGAGTAGAAATTACACTTAAAGTCCTGTTGCTTGTGTTTAAAATAGCCCATTCATGTTCTAATATTTTCATTCACTTTAGCTTATCTTCTTCTGTATAATTAAGAGTTACTCCAATTAAAGTAATTTTCATCTTCAAAGTCTTTTGCAAACAGTCATTAGTTACAGCTACACATATAGTCAGGTAATGATTTAGGATCTCTCAGGGGTTTCCTGATTTATGTTTAAAAAAACATAATGATTAGCAATTCTTTCTAATTCAGCATAGGGTGACTCTTGCCTAAGTCAGTATGCCAGAGACAACTTTACTTAGTGTCCAGTACATAGGTTATTTTTCCTCCTTCCTTGCCTTCCTTCCTTCTTTCTTTTTCCTTCCTCCCTCCTTCCCTCCCTCTGCTTTTAATTATACAGAATGATAGCAAACAATTTTTGTTTTTCTCTCCCAGCAGTAAGGATAATATGAATATGATTTCAGAGCATGAAGGTGGGAGTAAGAGCAAGGTATGTCTCTCCTCACCCATAGCCTACCATTATCAAAACAAGAGGAAAAATCAAGGAATTAATAACAACTGTTGCTTTTACACCCAAATATTTTCCAACTTTGCATATGCTTTCTACCAAATACGGTCATTTTTGTACATTAGTCATAAAAATCATTGTGCTGTCTCTTAGTTTATAGCAAGCTAATCACAGATGCTCATAAGATAATCTATATTTTGTTCAAAGCAAAATAGAGATAATAACTCTACTTGAAATATCTTTGGCAATCTGATTATATAATAAATGTCAAA
>NW_007044676.1:0-795 GCF_000164805.1 Carlito syrichta | reverse complement strand
TAGCATGCAAAATCACAAATAGAAGTTCAAAATACTTGTCAAATGTAGCATCTATTTAACACGCTCCCTGTTTTGCAGAAGATTTGCTTCCTTGTTCGGTTTCACGGAAGCCAAGTGGAAATTGCTTTCTATTCAAGAAGCAAACATGAGCTAAAGGTGAGCTGAGGCGATTCTGGACCCTGGGAGAATCCACAGGAACAGCCTCATGTTCACCACCTGCCATGGGCCATTACAAGGCTGCATCACAGGCGGCTGCTCAAGAGGGACCCACAGTTTCTTTGTCCAAAAAACAGGTCTTTTGGAGATGAAGATGAGTGTTTTGGTGTTTGTTTCTGTGCTTGTTTGTTTGTTTGTTTAAGTCAGAGTCTCTCTCTGTTACCCAGGCTGGAGTACAGTGGCACACTCACGGCCACCGCAGCCTTGACCTGCTGGGCTCTGGCGATCCTTCCACCTCAACCATCTGAGTAGCCGGAACTACAGGCATGTGCTACCATGCCTGACTATTTATTTATTTATTTATTTATTTATTTATTGTAGAGACAAGGTCTTGCCAAGTTGCCTGGGCTGGCCTTGAACCCGCGGGCTCAGGCAATCCACTCACCTTGGTCTCCCAAAGTGCTGAAATTACAGCCTATGCCACTGAGCCCGGCTCCGGCTCATTTTTTGATGTATTGTAGAGACGAGGTCTCGCCAAGTTGCCCAGGCTGGTCTCGAACCTTTGGACTCAGGCAATCCTCTTGCCTCTGCCTCCCAAAGTGCTGGGATTACAGGCGTGAGCCACCACGCCCAGCTGAA
>NW_007044675.1:0-416 GCF_000164805.1 Carlito syrichta | reverse complement strand
TAGGCGTTAGGGGGACAGTGAGGAGTAAGTAAAAAATGCTCTGATTTTAGAAGATCTGTGTGGAAGCCAAGATTCATTTTTATTTTTTAATAATGGCTGATTAGTCAGAAGATATCTGCATTTTAATCGACTTGTAATCAGTCACCACTCCAGGTGATTTTGATGAGGTGGTGCTTCATGTTCAGTTGATCAAGGCTTTGAACAAAGAGAAACCTAGAGAGGAGGGAGTAGATAGATTAGTAAATTGCAAATCCTTCTCCCAACTCACTGTTTGTTTATTTTTTTTCAATCCAGATGGGTAGCAGGATTAGCTGTGTGTGAGTGTGTGTGTGTGTGTGTGTGTGAGAGAGAGAGAGAGAGAGAGAGAGAGAGAGAGAGAAAGAGAGAGAGTGAGCATGTGTGCACACAAGAGAAAG
>NW_007044674.1:0-765 GCF_000164805.1 Carlito syrichta | reverse complement strand
TTCTGTGTAATGGTGTGAAAGAGCTCCATGGAGCTCATGCTGGCACAAGAGCCAAAGATACAACATATTCAAGTCCAAGTGTCTGTATTATTATTCTATGCTATTCTGCCATAGAAGTTCAGTCGACATTTGAACTCCCATGTATGCTAATTATTCAGGACACAGGCTCGAATCTCTTGACAGTGGGCCCTTAGACCCATTGTGGTTGAGGAAATAGGGAGGAGCAGCACGAAAGGAAAATGGGAAAGCTTGATAGGATTGGCCTTCTTTGAAATTATGGGAAGTAATGTGGAAGTTATATTTGAAAGCATTAGAACACTTCACTGAGAATAAAAGCCTTCTTTAGTTCTTTTCAGTAAACCGATTTGGATTTTCCCCCTGATTTCCATCCAGTGGCGTCATTAGTGTTTACTTCACTCTGTGTCTTGCGATCATAGGACTACCTAAGCCATTTTCATAATTGTAACCTCTTTAGGTAATCAGCGGGCACCAACATTCCCTTGAAGAGTGAAGGCTCATCATTCACTCAATCTTTGACTCAGCAAATAGTTTTGTGTAAAATAAAGCAGAGGATCCAAAGCAGAAGGATGGTCAGTGCCCTGCCCTTCAGCCTGAAACGGATGGGGAGCCCAACTCAAAAAACAAAACAAAACAAAACAAAGCAGAAAGAAGGAGGAAGAAAAGAGAGAGGGAGGAAAAAAGAGCCTAGGGCCTGATGGCTTCACAGCTGAATTTGTCCAAGCAGGTGAAAAGCAAATATAAGTT
>NW_007044673.1:0-800 GCF_000164805.1 Carlito syrichta | reverse complement strand
TTCTGTTTGAGCCTGAAACGTTTTACCCCTTGGCGTTTCTCTAGGCTAGGAAATGCAGTCACTCTCGCGTTGGCCTTGATGAATAAGCGTAGACGGCCTCTGTGAGGCTTGTTGTGCATGTGCATCTTCCCGGGGAAGGAGCTTTTCAAAATGTGCAGCGCTCTTTAGGGGCTATCTATGTTATTCTCACTTGGTGCATGCTGCAACACATGAGTCTGAGTCTCGCGGTTTTCTTCTCATTTGGACTTCGGCTGTGCAGAGCGCCTCTGTTTGAACTAAGAGTTCTCTCATGGGACACGCTTTGCCCATGTGCAGCTCTACGCTGCCACCCAGGGGGCGATGGGAACCCCACAGTGGAGCTAGAAGGCATTACTTGGTGAATTCCCTGGGTGCATTCTGAAATGTTTCTCCCTTTCAAATTTTTGTGTGGGAGGATACACAATTGCTCTGCCAAACGCATTGACGGAAAAGAGCTGACTGCCTTGGTGGTGCTTGTTTTGAATGTCCGTCTCCCTTGGAAAGTGCTGTGTGAGAAGTGTGCTGCACTGTGAGGTTCTGGCACTGAGTGTGCGTGCTGTCATTCCTCCTTCCCACTTGTTCCCTTTCGTGTATCTTACGCTCTACAGGGTGACTGCTTTGGCGTGCGGCTTGTCAACCTCTCCCAAACGGGAATGCTCATCTCCCCTGTGCCACAATGAGGGATCTGAGACATTCACAGTTACTTGTGGGAAGGCATTATGTGTGACCCGGGGGAATTCTGAATTGCTCTTTCTTGACACCTTCTCCTGTCAGGGAAAGCA
>NW_007044672.1:0-744 GCF_000164805.1 Carlito syrichta | reverse complement strand
AGGTTGTTTCAGTGTTATTTTCCCCAAAGTCAGGTCAGTGTCTGTTAGGAGACTTACTTGATGATGAGTGTTACAAGGAGTCGGTGCTGCCCTCAGAAGAACTCCAGTCAAGCCTCTGAGTCCCCTGTACCCATCTGCCACCCTGAGGAATCCATACTAGCAGCAGAATTTTATCAGACTTGGTGAGAATGGAAAGTGCCATGTCTCAGACTGTGACCTTAAACCTTAGTTCCTAAAATGTGAAACAGCACCATTTCTTCCTGATTTCCAAAACAAGAGCAAATAACTCTAAGCCATGCCATTCTTTGAAATGCTCTTAAGTTACTTTCCTTCATGCATTTTTGGTACCTGTAATGCTACTTCAAGAATCTCCTCTTCCCACAGGTTGGAATTTCATCAGAGAGAATGCATGTATGGGGCAGGGAGGGTCAGAGTATTTCACCCCATCTCTGAAATAGGAACACCTCAAATCAGCATGACTGAATCTCACTGTCATTGTCATTAGTATTTCAATAAACAAATGGCTTTAAATGCAGTCTTGGGCACCATTGTCACATAAATGTTAAATGCTATTCATATAATGCCCAGGAAAATAGAGAGGGACTTATAGGAAAATGCATTTTGAGACTGGGCAGCATAGTGAGATCCCATCTCTACAAAAAAATAAAAATAAAAAAAATTAGCTGAATGTGGTGGAGGGACCTCTAGTCCCAGTAGCTCAGGAGGCTGAAGCAGGAGAATCAG
>NW_007044671.1:0-498 GCF_000164805.1 Carlito syrichta | reverse complement strand
ATATGTAATTATACACACATATAATATTGCATTTGTTTTAATAATATTAAGACAAGCTTCAATGTTAAAACATGTTTAAAAATGCAAATTTATTTCTGAAAGAGATTACATAAAATACTGCAACAGATGATAAAGTTTGGAGTTTCAGGCTTTTTTTTTTTTATATTTCATTACGTTTTCTAAAAGAACTAGGTGTATTTCAAATTTTTCAATTCTTAATGTGACATATTTTTAAGGTAAGACACTAAAATTATTATAAATTATTTATGTATTCATTTTTAAATATTACTTTTATTTCTATAGTTAATGTAATACTGGGGCAGAATAATTTTTCTCTGATAACAAGAACCCAGAAGGGAACATACTGATTTTCACATTTCTGGAATTAATATAGTTTACATTTTGTCTCTATTTTAAGGCACAAAAAATTATAACAGATTATGAGGGGTAAATAATAACATTATTTTATAAATGCTAATAAATAAAGATTATAGAACA
>NW_007044670.1:0-762 GCF_000164805.1 Carlito syrichta | reverse complement strand
ATTTCAATTATGCAATGCACATCGCATTTGTTTGACTAAGAGTACTTCAATAGGTCGCGTACTGGAAGGTGCAACTAAATGGTGCCGCCCGGTGTGAAACGGGAACTCCAGAGTAGAGTAAGCATGCAGTACTTGGGGAATTCACTTGGTGAATTCTAAGATGTTTCTCCATTTGAAATCTCTGTGTTGTAGGAAACGCCGTTGCTGTGCCATATGAATTGACGAGAAAGAGCTGACTGCCCTTGATGTGCTTGCTTAGAAATGTCAATCTCCCTGGGAAAATGCTGCCTGAGAAGTGGGCTGCACTGTGACTTGCTGACATTGAGTGCTGTAATTCACTGTTGCAAGCTGTGATTCCTGATTCTCACTTGTTCTCTTTCGTTGATATTATGCTCCAGAGGGTGACTGCTTCCGCGTGCGAACTGTCAACCTTTCACATTTGGGAAGGCTCAACTCCCTTGTTCCACAATGAGTGATCTGTGACATTCACAGTTTCTTGTGGGGAAGCATTATCTGTGACTCGAGCGAATTCCGAGATATTTTTTCTTTATACATTTTCGTGTTACTGCAAAGGTAATTATACTGTCGATGCTTTTCAGAATAGCCTTTCTTAGGCCTGTAGTGAATAGGCAGCTTCCTTGGGTAAGCCAGTGCCAAATATGTGCTGCACTGTGATCTGTTTGCTGTGACTTCTTTGCTGCCTCCTGTCACACCTACTTCACACTCGTTCCCCTTGATTTGTGTTCCTTTCCAGAGAAGGCC
>NW_007044669.1:0-728 GCF_000164805.1 Carlito syrichta | reverse complement strand
TGCAAAAAGGGGCCCATACAGGCTGAGCTCGCATCTGGGTGGCAGAGCTTCTGCTGGCCGCTCCACTGCCACAGCGAGGGTTCTGGTAAATACCACCACGTGTTTGTGTCTTTTGATTCTCTTTCTGTATATAAAGTGATTTTAGATTGTAAATAGCACATCAATGAACTTGTCTAAATCATATATTTTTGTCTAATAAACTAAATGAAATGATTCCACACCTATTCGCTGTGTGTGTGGCCAGGCAGTGTGTTGGAGGATGTGCAGGGTTCCCTGATTTTGACACTGGGTGAGCCCAAAGGCCTGCGGCCTGGGGAGAGAGGCTTTTTCTGAAGGGCCTACGAAGGCTGTTTCCACCCTAGAGGTCAATGTTGTTTCCAGTTGTCTTTTGATTGGTTGTGGGGGTGGTAATTTGATTTTTTTTTTTTTACATTGTCACTAGGGTAGTCTAATTCTCTCCATAGCTTATACAAACATTTATCTGGACATGCCTTTCCCAGGACATAAATAAATTCAATTTTAGGCAGTTTGTAAAAAGATTAATTTTTATGGTGGGCAAAAATAGGGCAGAATGAAACTAACTTCTACACATGACCTTAAAAGAAAACTTGTGATTTGAAATCAGTTGATAACTACTAGCTGTCTTAAGAGTGCAGGGTCGTTTGCTGAATAAATTGCGAAATTAGTAGAGTCTGAAGTATTGCTTGGGATTTTTTTTTGTTTCTTGG
>NW_007044668.1:0-810 GCF_000164805.1 Carlito syrichta | reverse complement strand
AAGAAATGATCCCCAAAGAGTCCTTTTTTGATTAGCTGAGACTGAGACTGACCTAGCCCAGCTTTGAGGAGCACCCGGGTTCACACACCTTTCATGACTGGGGAGCCATTGCCTGCATCCACCACGAATAAATTAACAATTAAATTCCATTCTTGATATTTTTCCCATTTGAAATGTGACTCGCAAAACTTTGTAAATATAAAAGGGTGATCAGAGTTCAATAGCAGTGAGTCATTTCACAGAGAAGCTTGCTTGCCTCTGTACTCGCAAATGTCAGCCTCATGAGGGGCAGAAGAAGAGCAAATGAAAAGATTTGAATCAGCTGCAACAGGCACACTTATTCCCAGAGTAGAATTCATTGAAGAAAAGTGCCCGATCGCGACACTTGCTTCATTATAATAATAAGTTTGTGAGCGCCTGAGCCTGCGGGTTCGAGACCCGCCTAGGCAGAAGACCTCATCTCTACGATACATCCAAAAATCAGCCAGGTGTGGTTGGTAGTGCATGCCTGTAACTCCAACTACTTGGAAGGCTGAGGCGGAAGGGTTGCCAGAGCCCAGCAGTTAGAGGCTGCGGTGGCCGGGAGCGGCCGCTGCACTCCAGTCTGGGTGACAGAGTGAGACTCCAACTCAAAAAGAAAAGTGTTGGTGACCACAGATTCTTCGACTCTCATGTATTATACGTTGACATGAGACCAAACAGATCCTCAGACAAGGTTTTACTGGGAATTTGTTCAAAGGAGAAAACACGGGAGGAAGATTTGAGAGCTGGCTCCCTGAAGGGGGCTGCCCAGCGCCTTTTATTATGGAG
>NW_007044667.1:0-778 GCF_000164805.1 Carlito syrichta | reverse complement strand
GTACTCCGTTGAATGTTTGTTTTTGCTATGCATACGCATTTTAGCTTAATGAAGTTCTACTTGTCCGTTTTTGTTCGTTACGTTTGCTTTTGCAGACTCAGAAATAAATGTGTTGCTTAGGCCAATATCTTGCAGTGTGTCTCATGGGTTTTCTTCTAAATGTGTATTGTTTGAGGTATTACATTTCCATCTTAAACGCACCTACAGCTCCTTCTTGCAGGTGGTGACAGATGAGTGCTTAGCTTCTTCCTTCTGCGTATGCTCAGCCGATTCTCCCAGAACTATGCATAATAGAGAGTGTCCTTTCATCGGTGATTATTTCTGTCCACTTTACCAAGATCGATGGGTATTGGTTGTAGGTGAGCAGCTTTATTTCTAGGCTCTCTGTTCTGTTGTATTAACCTGTGTATCTACTAGGAAAGCGTATTTTCTAAAACTAGAATTAGACAAGGAGGTACACTCTCACCCCTTCTATTTAGCATTGTTCTGGAAGTACTGGTCAGAGTAATCAGGCAATAGAGATAGATAAGATGTATCCAGGTAAAAAAAAAAAAAAAGAAAGTCAAATTATGTCTCTTCACAGAGATACGGTTGTTTCTATATTTAGAGAACTGTAAGGACATCCCTAAATTACTCCTAGACTTAATATGAGACCTCGGTGAACTCCCAGGATACAAAATCGATGTTCAAAAATTAATAGCATGTCTATATGCCAACAGCGTTCGAGCTCGGATCCAAATCGAGAACACAATCCCAGCTGGGCTCGGTGGTCAGCCTG
>NW_007044666.1:0-545 GCF_000164805.1 Carlito syrichta | reverse complement strand
TGCTGCACCAGGCCATCGGGTCATTTTCGAAAAAGGCTGGAGACCGAAGGTCGGGGGTTCAGTCTCGTAATCCCAGGGCTTTGGGTGGCCAAAGCCAGAGTTCAGCTGGAGCCCATGGGATGAGACCCACCCCCACAACGTGGAAAAGACCTCGTCTATATCCTACATTCCAAATGATCCAGGTTGGTGGCACGGCAGTCATTCTGGCTCCTCTGAAGGCCAGAGAAAGACTCACCAGAGCCTAGCAGCCCGAGCTGCAGTGGCTGTGAGTGAGCCACCACACTCCAGCCTGGGTGATGGAGTGAGACTCTGACTCAATAAAAATAGGAAAACAGGATAAAAAAAAGAAGAGCATCCATTTGTGTATGGAGTTAGGATCGTCGTGATCAGACAGAGAACATTTGGGAAGGAGGTCCCAGATTGGGCCTAGAGTTCCCGAAAGATGGTGGATTGGCAGAGAATCGGGCTGTGTATTGGGGAGGCTGAAGCAGGGGACCACTGGAGCTTAGGAGTTCAAGACCAGACTGGGCCACCTAGCAACACCT
>NW_007044665.1:0-798 GCF_000164805.1 Carlito syrichta | reverse complement strand
TTTTGAGGATTTTTTCATCTAGGGAAACAAAAAAAGTCACTTGGAGCAAGATTGGGTGTATAGGGAGGGTGAGGCATGGGGGTCATGTCGTTTTTGGTTAAAAAAAAATGCCAGGCTCGGTGGCTCAGTCTGTAATCCCAGCACTTTGGGAGGCTGAGGTGAGTGGATTGCCTGAGACAGCAGGTTTGAGACCCGCCTGGGCAACTTGGCGAGACCTCATCTCTACAATAAATTAAAAATTAGCTGGGCGTGGTAGCATGCACCTGTAGTTCCAGCTACTTGGAAGACTGAGGCGGAAGGATCGCTGGAACCCAGCAGGTCGAGGTTGTGGTGACCGGGATCGGCCACTGCACTCCAGTCTGGGTGACAGAGTGAGACTCTAACTCAAAAAACAAACAAATTAAAAAAAAACAATTGAATACTCAGCTTGTGTGGGCAGGTGTGTTATCACAGTGGAAGAACCAGTCACCTCTGACACAACACAGATATTTCTTCCACAAATCATGATACAACCTACTCAAAACTTCCAGATAAAAACTTTGGTTGACCATTTGATCTGGAGTAACAAATTCTCAGTGTACTATAAGGACACTCTGGTCTGACTGCTGTCCAAAAGATAATTGCTGTTTTTGGGGAGATATCCCTCATATACTTGATCTTCAAATGAAGACAATAAGTTGGGCTTGGTGGCTCAGCAGCTCAGCCTGTAATCCCGTGCCTTTGAGAGGCTGAGATAAGTGGATTGCCTGAGTCCACGGGTTCGAGACCCGCCTGGGCAGCGAGACCTCATCTCTACAG
>NW_007044664.1:0-697 GCF_000164805.1 Carlito syrichta | reverse complement strand
TTGTATGTACATTAAATTTAAAGAAGCACTGCCCTAAAAAATTTCACAGAATGAAAATATTTCATAAGCCTCCTAAAGCAATCAGACTTCATTGGACAGCTGATAAATGAATAGAATTATTCAAATATTATATTTCCTTCATAGGTAAAAATTTGATGACATAAAAAAATGCACTTAAAAATGTGGTGCGGAAAGAAAGACAAAAAAAAAAGAAAAAGAAAAAAGAAAAAACCAAGTGGAAGAACAACAACTCAATAAGAACTCCATGATAGGGATGAACTCTCACATTTCAATAATTAGTCTGAATGTGAATGGACTAAACGCACCACTGAAAAGACATAGAATGACAAAATGGATAAAATATCACCAGGCAACAATATACTGCCTTCAAGAGACCCATCTCACTAGAAAGGACATACACAGACTCAAAGTAAGAGGATGGGAAACAAATTTTCAGGCGAATGGAACACAAAAGAAAGGAGGAGTCGCGATCCTAATTTCAGACAAAATACCATTTAAGCTATCAAAAATTAAAAAAGATACAGAGGGCCACTACATAATGATAAAAGGTTCACTCCATCAACAAGAAATATCTATCCTAAACATATATGCACCCAACATAGGCGCACCAACATTCATAAAGCAACTTCTTGGAAAACTAAAGAAAGACATTGACTCTAACACCATAATAACTGGG
>NW_007044663.1:0-803 GCF_000164805.1 Carlito syrichta | reverse complement strand
TTTTTTTCCAAGTGATGGGCGGGTGTCAGGCAGGCCTGTTAGCGTCCTCTTGAGTCACAGCGCCATCGTGAGGAAATAGTTTCATCGATGAGTCGGAGAGACCTTTGCCTGCCCTAGCCTTTGAGGAAGCAAGGGTTGAACAGAACTGGCAGGACCCAGAGCAAGATGCAGAAATCTGGGGAATTTCTGAGGACTGAGGGATCGAGACCGAGTCAGCAGCTTCCAAGAGGTCTCAGCACAGACAGGAGGGGGAAAGGGTTTCAGTTGACTCAGAGTTTGAGTAGTTCTAGAGCATACCATTTGCAGTCAAGATCAGGCCTTGTGGTATTTACCATAGAAACAGGGTACGAGGAGTTGTAGGCATCTTGTTTCTTCTTTTGTGTGAATTCTCACTCTTGTCGCCCAGGCTAGAGTGCAGTGAGGTGCTCATGGGCATCGCAGACTCCAACTGGTGGACTCAGGCTATGCCCCCGACTCACCCTTCCTTGTAGCTGGAAGGTATTTGAGATGCACGCCACCGTGTCGGGCTCACAGGTTACCTGACAAATCATTCCAAGTTGTGCCTGAAAATGATAAGACCCACGACTAGTTATCACCTGGAGAACTGGCCATATACATGACCTGGCTCTATCCTCTTCCTGATGCCTTTACTCCTGGCTTGGCCGCCTTCTCTCCCAGCTAGGTTCTAGTAGTCTGAATTCAGTTTTCCATCTAAGACTGAAAAGTCTTTTGGCTAAAGCCAAGTAGCTCATAAGCTGATTCTAAAGCATCAGAAAACAGTCTTCTTTATCCTCCGACAGCAT
>NW_007044662.1:0-787 GCF_000164805.1 Carlito syrichta | reverse complement strand
TCGTAAAATGATTTGGGGAGAGTTCCATCTTTTTCAATCACCTGGAATACCTTCAGTAGGATTGGTATCAGCTCCTGTTAAATGTCTTGTAGAATTCTGCTGGAAAGCCATGTGGACCAGGGCTTTTTTTTGTAGGTAGTTTTCTTATTACATAGTAAATTTCCTTGATTGTTACTGGTCTATTTAGGGTCTCAATTTATTCTGGTTCCTAACTAAGTAGGTTGTGTAATGTCAGAACGTGCTCCATTTCCTTAAGGCTTTCAAATTTATTTCCATACAAGTGTTCACAGTAGTCTCTAATGATCTTTTGTATTTCTTCACGGTCAGATGTGACTTCATCTTTTGTGTTTATGATAGTGCTTATTTCAGTTTTTTCTCGTTTTTTCTTGGTCAGTCTAGCTAGGGGACCATCAATCTTGTTTATCCTTTTGAAGAACAAGATTTTTGTTTCATTGATTTTTTTGTATTATCTTTTTGTCTTCTATGTCCTGGATTTGGGCTTTTATTTTGGTGATCTGGATTCTTCTTCTGAAATTAGGGTTTTTGAGGTCTTGCTTTTGCAGCTTCCTTAGGTGGCTTGTTAGCCTGTTAGTGTGTGTTCCTTCCATTTTCTTCATGTGTGTTTGTAGGGATATAAATTGCCCTCTTACTACAGCTTTTAAGGCATCCCAGAGATTTTGGTAAGATGTTTCTTCATTTTCTTTTGTTTCCAGGTATCTTTTGATCCCTGTTTTGATTTCTTCATTGACCCAGGGATTGCTTAGTATCATACTGTTTAGTGTCCATG
>NW_007044661.1:0-89561 GCF_000164805.1 Carlito syrichta | reverse complement strand
CTTGTCTCTCCTCAATTTTTAAAATTCTCTCCATTAATGTCTTGATGTCTGGGTTTTTTGTGTGTAACCAGTCATTCTGGGGCTCTTCATTGTCTGTGTTCCAGAATCTGTTTTCTCAGTGTCTGATTTCCCAGTGTCTGTGTAAGACCTATATTATTTTTGTAGTTTTTCTTCATTTGTGCTGTTCTTCCCCCTCCCTACTTTTTCCTTCCCTCCACGTCACTGTTTTCTTTAATTCTGTTATTCAGGGGTAATGGGATTGGTTTTACTTCTGTTTGTTCAATCTCTTATTCTTTATGTATGTCCTTTTACTTTGTTCAATTCTGAAATTGCACTGTAGGTTGGAGGTGGTACTTTTTGCAGTTTTGAGATGTACTTAAGGGGAGAGCTGTGTTTCAAAATCTGTCTGCAGGTCCTGGTGTTCGCTGACAGGCGTGTGGATAATGTGGAACCCACTTCCCACTGCCCTGGAATCTGTCCATGCAGTGGGGCTGTAGGTTTACTCCCTGAAATAAAATGTGGTTAGCAGAGGGGAGAGAATGGAGCAGATAGTGGGTTGAAGAGGGGAGTGGAGAGATAGAGGAGTAAGGAGGGGAAACAAACGAGTGTGCCAACAAATAGAGAGAGAGGCCTATACTGAGACAGATAGAAACAATAGACCACAGCTACAGACGAACCAACTCTCATACAAAAAAATTTAAAATAAAAATAAAATATATAGTCATGCTAACATACAAGTTAACCGCAAACCTTGTTAGTGTGCTGTTCCTGTATACAAAGATATGGTTTACAGAGAGAAGAACAGAGAAGAAATGGAAAAGGAAAAAAGAAAAAAGGGAAAAATACAGTAGGAATAGAATTAAGTCATTAAACTAATAGAATCAATGAAGCACACTCTGAGACATTTCGTTTAAGTCCAACGTCCTTTCAGTTCTGATTTCTAGTTTTCTTTTCAAGCTGGTAAATTAGTTTGCAGTTAGGGTCAGTTTCCCCTGATCTGCTGTGAAGGACAGTTCAGATTAACCTTCGTTCAGCAGTTTGGTCTATGTCTTTATCAAACTTGTTTCTCCCGTTTCAGTGTTGTTACCTTGAATCGCCAGCAGGTGGTGCTATCTTAGCTGCTCGCCCCAGAGGGGGTGGGGCCGGACAGGAACAAGATGGCTGCCTGCTTCTGAGCAGGCAACAGGAACCCCACACCGGCCGGGCAGGACAGTCTCGGATGCAGGAGATGTGGCAGTGATCCCCGCAGATCTTCCCTGAAGGGTTTGGTGTGGATCTCCTCGGCCTGGGTTGTGTGATGTGCTACCCATCACAGAGGCTGCGGTGATGGCGGCGGTGGCGGCAGCGGCGGCGGCGGTGGCGGGACTCTTTGCAGTGCAGTAACTGTCCAGTCGTTGCGATGTCCCAGCGGTGGCAACGGCCGAGCTCTGTCTGAAGCGCAGGTTGCGATTCTGGGGTCCCCAGCCCCCTGGGGTGAGAATCAGAGACCCACTGCAGATCTCCCTTGCAGAGGGCTTCAGTCCCCGGGTTGCCCCATCGCCATCTTGCCACCCCTCAACTGTACATTCTTTATGATGGGTGCCCTAGTGACTGATCCTCCTATGTGAGGATTGCCTCAGTGACTTGTCCTCACTGTGATGGTTATTAGAGTGAGTTGCCCTTTTACAAACTTGGTGCTCCAGTGACCAGCCCACCTCTATGATGGGTGACCCAAGATTGACCTTCCTGTGTAACCGGTTCCTCAGTGACTAGACCCTATCCATATTGGTGCCTCTCCATATCAGTGTCACAGAAACTATTTCTCCTCTCTGATTGGTGCCCAGTGACAGGCCCTCCTCCATAATTGTTGAACCTATGGCTAGCCATTTTCTGTTATGGATGTCTCACTTACTAGGCCACCTCCATAATGGACCCTCCTTTATTATGTTTGTCCCAGTGACTGGAATTCATCCATAATGTGTACCCCAGTGACTGCTGCCCCAGTGACTGGCCTTCATATATAGTGGATACCCCAGTTATTTGTCCTCTGTCATGAATGTCACAGTGACTGAATATCCTCCGTAGTGCCTTCTCTATGGACTGGACATCTTCTGTGATTTAGATCCCTATGATAGGCCCTCCTCCAAATAGAGTGCCCCATTAACTAGCCCTCCTCTGTCTTAGGTTTTCCAGTAACTGAACCTCCAAAAGTGTTGTCCCAGTGACTGACTCTCCACTCTGATGGGTGTCCCAATTACTGTCTCTCTTCTGTGATAGATGCCCAGTGACTCTTCTTGTTGCTCCAGTGACTGGTCCTCCTATGTGATGGTTGCCACAGTGACTCACCTTCCTCTGTTAAAAATGTTTCTGTGATTGATCCTTCTCTTTGATGATTATCAGACTGACATTGATGACCCTGTTATGGCTACCACAGTTAATTGCATTGATCTTAGATCAGTGGCCTAGTGACTGAGTCCCTCATAATTAGTGCATAAGTGTCTGACCCCTCCCTATGTTGTGCTCCACTGTGACTGGTTATCATCTGTGCTGGGTACCCCAATACCTGGTACTTTTCTGAGATGATTGTCCCCATGGTTGGCTCTCTTCTCTGATGGGTGCCACAGTGAGTAGCCTTCTCCTGTGATGGGTGCCTTACTGCCTGGCTCTTCTTTAGAATATGTGCCCCCAATGACTGACAGTCCTCTATGATTGGTCACCAAAGGACTAGGCCTCTTCCATATTGGTGTGCCAATGACAGGCCCTCCTCCATTATGGGTCCTCCAGAGACTGTGCCTCCTCTGTGATTGGTTTCCAGTGACTAGGCCTCTTCCATAATGATTAACACAGTGACAAGCCCTTCTCTGTGATGTGTGTTCCACTTATTAAGCCTTCTACATAATGTGTGCCCCAGTGACTGGTCCTTCACTGAGATAGATGCCCCAGTGAATGGACTTCATATATGATGGATACCCCACTGATTAGTCCTCCTCTGTGATGGGTGTCACAGAGAATAAGCCTCCTCCAAAATGTGTGCCCAAGTGACTTGCCCCTCTCTGTGATGTGTGCCATAGTTTTTGCACCTCCCCCATAATTGTTGCCCCAGTGATTGGCCTGCATTCGTGAAGGCCATGGAGGAGGCCCTTATCTATCTTGATTGTCCTTATCTATCTTGACCTTATCTATCTTGATTGTCTAGTGACTGATCCAACTCGAAAATGGATGACCCTGTGACTCAAAATCTTCTATGATGGTTGCCCAAGTAACAGGGCCTCCTGTATAATGCCTGTCCCTTTGACTGGCTCTCCTCTGTGATTGCTCCCCCAGCGACTGGGCCTCTTCCATAATAGGAGCCCCAGTGACTGGCCCTCCTCCATTATGCATGCACCTGGGAATGGCATTTCTCATTATGCCAGTGACTGGGAATCTTCAGTGATTGGTGGCACATTTAGTGGCAGTCCTCCATTATGGTGGCTTAAAGAGAATAGCCCTCAACTGTGATGGTTGACCCAGTGACTAACTGTCCTCTTTGAAGTGTGTCCTGGTGACCGGTACTCCTCAATTATCAGTGCCCTGATGACTGTTGTTCCTCCATTTTGATTGTCACAGTGACTGGGCCACCTCTGTGAAAGGTGTCCCAGTGATTGGTGCTACTCCATACAGGTTTCTCCAGTGCATAGCCCCCTTCTGTGACTGACTCTCTTCTTTGATGCACCCAAGTGACTGGGCCTTATCTGTGATTTTACCCCAGTGATTGGAACTTCTCTGTGAAAGAAGCCTTAGTGGCAATCTTCCTTCTATGATGGGTGTCCCAGTGACTTGTCTTCCTCTAAGAAGTGTGCCTTTGTGATTAATCCTCTGTGATGGGTGTCACAGTGACTGTCTCTGCTCTGTGATGGATGTTCACCTCTGTGATGGGTGTCCCAGTGACTGGACCTTATCTATCTTGATTGTCTAAGTGAATACCCCTTCTCTGTAATTAGTGCCCCAATGACTAACCCACCACTGTGATGGATGACCAGTGAGTGGTCGTCCTTCAAAATGAGTGCCCCAGTGAACCACCCTCCTCTGTAATAGGTTCTCCAGTGACTGGTCTTCCTACATGATTGGTACTTCAGAGACAACACCTCCTCTGTATTGTTATGCCAGTGACTGACCTTCATCCATTATGGGTATCCCAGTGACTGGTCCTCTTCTGTCATTAGTGCCCAGTTACTGACCCACCTCCATAATACATGCTCCAGTGACATTAACTTTATTATGATTTGTGCAGCAGTGATGGACAATCATATTTGATTGGTACCCCAGTGGCTAGTCCTCCTTTGTGGTGGGTTTCCCAGTGACTGAGCCTCCTCTCTGATTGGTACCCCAGTGCCTGGTTATCCTCTGTGATGAATGCTGCAGTGACTAGCACTCTTTTATAATGGAAGTCTTAGTAACTGGGTCTAATCCCAAATGGGTGCCCCAGTGACTAACCCTCTCTGAGATGGGTGTCCTAGTTTCTAGGTCTCCTCTTTAATGAGTATCCCAGAGGATGGTCCTCCTCTGTGATGGGTTACCTAGTGACATGCCATCCTCCATTATATGTGTTGCATTGACTGGTCTTCCTCAGTGATTGGTGCTAACTGATTGACACTTCTCAAAATTGGGCATCTGAGTGAATAGCCTCCTCTGTGATTTGTGTTCTAGTGCCTGGGCCTCCTCCATGGTTGGTGTCCAAGAGGCTAGCCCTTCTTTGTGATAGTTGCTCCAGTGACTGGCTTTCCTCTGTGAGAGATGTCTCAGTGACTGTGCCTTCCCTATAATGGGTTTCCCAGTGAGTGGTCCTCCTCTGTGACAGGTGCCACTGAAATTGGCCCTCCTATGTGAATAATGCCAGTGAATGGTCCTCCTTGGTGCTGTTGCCCCAGTTTCTAACTTTTTTAATGTCATTACTGTCCCTGTGACTGGGTCTACTACATAATGGGTGCTTCACATGACTAGGCCTCCGCCATTTTGTTTGTCCCAGTGACTATAACTCCTCTTTGATCTGTTTGCTAGTGTCTGGCCATCCACAGATTGGATGTTTTAGTGACTGGTCTTCCTCTGTGATTGGTGTCAAGTAAAAGGGCCTCCTCCATACTGAGTGTCTCAGTGATAAGGCCTCTTTTGTAATAGGTGTCACATTGGCTGTATTAAGTGATGGGTGCTCCAGTGACTGTCTCTATTCTGTTATCATTGCCAAAGTGACTAGCCCTCCTCTCTGTAGGTGTCCAAGTGACTAATCTTCTTCTATGAGGGGTAATCCCATGATTGACCCACCTTTGTAATTGGCAGCCCAGTAAATGCCACTCCTTTGTGATGTGTATCCTAGTGACTCTCTACCCTCTGTGTTGATGTCCCAGTGACTAGCCCTGTTCTTGGTTGGGTAACCCCATGAATGGCCCACATTTGTAATGTGTGCCCCAGTGACTTGCCCTCCTCTGTTGTGTGTGCCCTAGTGACTGCCTCTCCTCCGTGATGGGTATCCCAGTGATTGAGCCTTTTCTGTGAGGGTTTTCCTGGTAATTGGCACTATTTTCTGATAGCTGTTTCAATGACTGGCTTTCTCTAGGATGGATGCCTCAGTGACTTACACTGCTCTCTGATGAGTGCCCCAATGACTGTTCCTCATGTGTAAATGAGGCCCTAATTACTGGCTCTCTTATGTAATTAGTGCCTCAGTGACTGTTTCTCTTGTGTGTTTGTTGCTTAATTGACTCCAGTCCTCTTTGATTAGTGCTCCAAAAACTGGCTCTCCTCTGTAATTGATACACCAGTGAGTGGCCTTCCCTTGGGATTGCTACTTCAATGACTGGCCACAGTGACTGCTCCTCCACTATTATTGGTGCCTCAGTGACTAGTCTCTTTTGTGATGGGTACCACAGTGACTGGTTCTCCTCTGTGATAGGTGCCCCACTGACAGATTCCCTTCTGCAATGGGTGAACCAATGATTAGCCTTCTGTGATTACTGCACCTGTGACTGACCCTTCTTCATTATAATTTTCTGAGTCTCTGATCCTTCTCTGAAATCAAAGTTCCAGTGACTGGGACTCCTTTATAATTAGTGCACCAGTAACTAGCCCAGCTCAGTGATGGATGTCCCAGTGACTCAACCTCCTCTGTAATGCATTACCTAGTGACTGGCCCACCTTTGTGATGGGTGCCCAGTGACTGTCCCTCCTTTCTGATAGGTGTTCCTGGGACTAGCCCTCTTTGAATATTTGTGTCACAGTGACTAGATCACCTCTGTGATTTGTGACCTGTGACTGGTCCTCCTTCAAAATCGGTGCTCCAGTGACTAGATCACTTCTGTGATGGGTGACAGGCGACTGGCCTTCTGCCAAAATGGGGACCCCAGTGATACACTCTCCTCTGTGGTGAGTATCACAGTGATTGACCTTCCTTGGTTTGGTTCCTGAGTCACTGGACCTCCTCAATACAGGTGCTCCAGTGACTTGCCCTCCTCCATATATGTGTTCCAGTTACCATTCTTCCTCTCTGATTTTGTACCCAATGATTCACCACTTTCTGTGTTGAGTGTCCAACCTACTGGCGCCTTCTACATTATGGGTAACCCAGTGACTGGCCCTTATTTTTTTATGGGTGTCCCATTGACTGGGACTTATCACACATAATGTGTTTTCATAATGTGTTTTCAGTGATTTGGCCTCCTCTGTGATTTCTGCAGCAGTATATTATGGATACCCAGTAACTCTGGGATGGGTGTCACAGTAACTGAATTTCCTACAAAATGGGTGATCCATGAACTGGGCATTATCTGTGATTGGATCCCCAGTGACAGGTCCTCCACCAAATAGGGTGCCTCATTGACTAGCTCTCCACTGTCATGGGCATTCCAGGAACTGGACCTCTTCCATGTTTGGTGTTCCAAAGACTAGCTCTCCTCTGTGTTGGGTGACTGGTTTTCCTCTTTGCTGGGTATCCAAGGGACTGGATTTCCTCTTTGATAGATGACCCAATTATTGGTCCCTCCTATGTAATGGGTGCCACAGTGACTAGCACCCTTCTACATAATTTCCCTATCAACTGATCCTCCTCTGTGATGGGTAGTAGACTAATTTTGTTTACCCTGTTACGACTACTTCAGTTACTGGTACTTGTCTGTGATTGGAATCCCAATGACTGAGCCTTTTCTAATGGGTGCCTCATTGACTGGCCCTCCCCTGTTATGAGTGTCTCAGTGACTGACAATGGTGTGTGATAGATGCTTCAGTGACAGTGACTGGCTTTATTCTGTGATGGTTGACCCAGTGACTGGTTCTCTGCCTCAGTGGTAGCCCAAGCGAGTAGACTTCTTTTGTGAAGCAGTCTCCAGTGTCTGGAAATTCTTTATAAAATTTGAAGGACCCTGCTGTGTGATGGGTGCTCCTGTGACTGACCCACATCTTTGAAGGGTACCCCAGTGACTGGGCCTCCTCTGTTTCAGTGTCCCATCTTCTGTGATGGGTGCTGCAGCGACTCTGTGATGAGTGCCCTATAACTGTGCCTCTTCCAAAATTAGTGCCCCAGTGACTAGCACCCACTATGATGAGTGCTCTAGTTTCTGGACCTCTTGCATAATAGGTGTCACAGTGATTTAGTCTCACCCATAATAGGTGCTATATTGACTGGTATCTCTGTATGATTGGTTCCTCAGTAATTGGTCCTCCTCCAAATTGTGTTCCTCAGGGACTAACCCTTTTCTGTGATGTGTGTTCCAGTACTGGACCTCCTCCATAATTAGTGTCCCAGTGACTAACCTGCCTCTGTGATAGGTGTTTACTGCTGTGATTGTTATCCATGTTACTGGTGCTCCTCCAACATGAGTGCCACAGTGATTCACCCTCTTTTTTGATGAATGCCTCAGTGTCTAGCTCCCTGTGACTGGATTTTTTCTGTGATCCAGAATCCAGTGACTGACTGTCCCCTGTTATGACTGCTTCACTTACTGTCCATCCTCTACTGTGTTTGGTGCCTAATTAACTGACCCTCCATTGTGATCAGTGCCCAACTCACTGGCTTTTCTCTGTGATGAGTGGTTCAATGACTAGCTTTTCTGTGATGGGGTGTTCCTGTAATTATACTTCTTCTCTTATGAGTGGCCCTCCTCATACTTGTGAGTCCCAGTGACTTACCCTTCTCTGTGATGGGTGCCTCAGTGTATTGCCCTCCTCCATAATGGGTGCTATAGACACTGGTCTTTCTCTTTGATGCGTGCCTCTGCGTCAATCTGACCTCTGTTATGTGTTCCTCAGTGAATGGACTTCCTCTGTGATATATGCCCCAATTACTGGGCCTACTTTGTATAGGTGCTCCAGTGACTAGCCTTCCTCCCTTATATGTGCCCCTGTGATACTGCCTCCTCTGAGAATGGTGTCTAATGACTGGTCCTCCTCCATAATGGTTGTCCCAGTGACTAGTCCTACCCTGTGATGGGTGTCAGATATATAGGGTCTTATTCATACTACGTTCCCCATTGTTTGGTCCTTTCTTGGGGTAGGTGTCCCAGTGACTGTGTCTCCTCTAAAATGTGTGCCCCAGTGAATGGATCTCACCTGTGATTGGTGCCCCAGAGACTGTTCATAAAACATGGGTAGCCCAGTGAAGATACTTCCCCTGTGATTGGTATTTTATTGACTGTACCTCCTCAATAATGGGTGCCACAGTGACTGGACCTCCTCCAATATTGGTGCCCCAATAATGGGCCTTACTTTGTGATGGGTGCCATAGTGACTAGTACTCTTTTCTGATAGGTGACATGGTCACTGGGCCTCTTCCAAAATGAGTGCCCCAATGAATATCTCTCCTGTGTGATGGGTGCCCCAGTTTTGGGGCCTTCTCATTAATGGGAGCTCAGGGACTGGTTCTCCTCTGTAATGGTTGTTCCAGTGACTGGGCCTTTACCATAAAATGTGCTCTATTGAGTGGACTTCCACTGTGATTAGTGTTCTTGTTACTGGAACTTCTCCAAATTGGGGACCCCAATGACTAGCCCTTCACTGTGATGGGTATTCTAGTAACAGGGCTTACTCTACTATTGGTGTCCCAGTGACTACCTATGCTCTGTAATGGGTGCCCCAGTGACTGGTTCTATTCTGTGATGGATATCCCAGTGACTGGCTCACATCTATTATAGAAGCCCTAGATACTGGACCTCCTACACAATTGGTGCCTCTGAAACTGGCCTTCCTCTGTGATAGGTGTCTAGGTATTGGAAACCCTCAAAATGCCCCAATGACCGATTCTTCTTGGTGATGGGTTCTCCAGTAACTATATTTTCTCTTTGATCTCTGCTCTAGTGAGTGGTTTTCTTACATAATGTGTGTAAGCCTCAGTGACTAGCCCTCCTCCACTATGAGTGCCCCAGTGACTGTGCTTCCTTGGTGATTTGTGCTGCAGTGACTAGCCCTTTTACATAATGGGTGCCCTAGTGACTAACATTTCTCTGTGATGGGAGTCCCAGTAATTGGTTCTCCTCCATATTTGGTGACTCAGTGACATGCCATCCTTTGTGATCATTGACCTATTGACTGACTTTGCAGTGATGAGTGCCCCAGTGACGGCTCCTCTTCTGGGATAGTTGTCCCAGTTGCAGGTACTCCTCCATAAGGGATGTGCCAATGGCAGGCGCTCTGTTTTCAGTGCCATATTTGTTTGAGTGTATCAGTAAATAACCCTTCCTTGTGAGGGGTGCCCCATGATCGGCTGACCTCTGTTAAGATCATCTCAAATACTGGACCCCTCAGTTCTGAGTTCCCATGTGACTGCTCCTCCTCTCTGATGGTTGCCCCAGTGACTGACTGTCTTCTGTGAAACCTGTCCCAGTGACTGCCCCTTCTCTGTGATTGGTGCTTCTGTTAAAGGCTCTCTTCTGTAATGGGTGGCCTAGTGACAGAGTCTCCTGTCTGATAGTGTACCCAGTGACTGGCACTCCTGTGTGATGGGTGCTTTATTGACTGTCTCCCCTTTATATTTGATGATTTATGACAGACCCTTCTGTGTGATTAGTCCTACACTGACTGGCTCTGGTCTGTAATTCATGCCCCAGTGACTGTGTTCATCTGTTTTGGATAACTCAGGTACTGGACTTCTCTGCATTGGGTTTCCCATTGACTAGCTGTGCATTGTTATGGATGTCCTAGTAAATTGCTTCCTCTGAGTCAGAGACTGACTAACCTCCACATTGGGTTTCCCACTGAGTGATTCTCCTCTATGATAGATGTCACAGTGACTGATCTTTTCTGTGATTTAGGTACCAGTCATTTATCTTCTTACGTGATGGTTGCCCTCCTCCATAATGGGTGCCCAGTGATTGCCCTTCTCTGTGATGGTGGTCCCAGTGACCTACTTTGCTCCAAAATGGTTGCCTTAGTAATTAACCCTCTTCTGTGATAGGTGCGCTAATAACCGACCCTCTTCTTTGATGGGTGCCCAAGTTATTGGCCCTTGTTTATAATAGCTGCTCCAGTTACTGGCTATAACGTGTGTTGGGTGCCTCAGTGTCTGGCACTCTATTTCAGGGCTTTAGAGATAGGTCATCCTCTGTGAAGGGTGACTCTGTGGCTACCCATATTTGTTCTGGGTGTTCCAGTAGCAAAACTTTCTTCTGTGATGGATGCCACCGTGACTAACCCTCCTCTGATGTGTGCTCCAGTGACTATCCCTCCTCTGTGCTCAGTGACTCAGGCATTTGCCCTCCTTCAAATGGGTGCCACAGTGACTAGACCTCCTTTCTGATGGGTACCCTATTGAATGGCTCTCCTCTGTGATCAGTGCTCCAATGACTTTTTCTCCCCTGTAATCTGTGTACTAGTGACTGACCCCAATCTGTGATGGCCTCATTTTTATTTGATGCCCAGAGACTGTCTATACATTGTTGTGAGTGTCAGAGTGATTAACCTCCTCTGTGACGGGTTCTACAGTGGTAGGGTCTCCATTGCCTTGGATGCCTCAGTATAGCCTTTCTCTTTTATGGTTGCCTCATTTACTGGCCCTCCTCTGTGACTGATGCCTTAAAGAATATTTGACCGCTTATGAATGTTCCAATAACTGGGCTTCCACTGTGATGAATGCCCATTGACTATCCTTCCTCTGAGATGGGTACCTCCTCTGTGATGGATGTCCCAGTAACTGGCCGTCCTCTGTGATCAGTGCCCCAGAGATTGATCCTCCTTCGAATGAGTGTTCCAGTGTCTTGATCTCTGAGATGGATAGTTCATGTACTAGCCCTCCTCTGTGAGGACTGCCTCAGTGACTAGTCCTCCTCCCTTATGTATGCCCCCATGATGGGGCCTCTTTCTGATGGGTGCACTAGTGACTGACAGTCCTCTGTGATAGGTGCCTAAGTGACTGTGCCTCCTCTGTTATAGAGGCCCCAGTGACTAGCCTTCCTCTGTGATGGGTACTACAATGATGTTATTTCATCTGCAATAGCTGCCTCAGTTACTGGCCCTCCTTTGTGATCAGAATCTCAATGAATGGCCCTCCTCTATGATGGGGACTTCTGTGATTTGTCTGCTTTGTGATGTGAGCCTCAGTGAATGATTCTGCTTTGTGGTGGACGTACCAGGGTATGACTCTCCCCTGGGATGGTTGTCTCAGTGACTGGCTGTCCTCCCTAACAGGTGTCCAAATGAGTAGGCTTCTTCTGTGATGTGTGCCCAAGTGCCTGGCCCTCCTCTATAATATAAGTACTATTGACTGGCACTCCTCTGTGATCGGTGTCCTAGTTACTGGTCCTTGTCTCTGATGGGTGTCTCAGTGTGTTGCCCTCCTCTATTATCACTGCTCCAGTGACTAGCCCTTATCGATAATGGATGCCCTAGTGACTAGTCCTCTTCTGTGATTTGCTCTGTAGTGTCTAACCCTCTTTAGTGATGTGAATTCCAGTGACTGGCTCTCCTCTGTGATGGTTGCCCTTGGGACTGGGCCTCCATCATAATGAATGCCCCAGTGATGGCTCTCCTCTATTATATGTGCCCTAGTGACTGAGTTGGTAGCCCAGTAACCATCATTCATTCAAAATGGTTGCCTTAGTGACTAGCTCGCCTCTGTGATGCATTTCCCATTAGTTAGCTCTTCTGTGATGCGTTCCTCAGTGACTGAGCCTCCTCTGTAACCTATTTCCCAGTGACTTGTCCTTATATGTGATGGACATCCCAGTGACTGACTTCCTTTGCCTTGGGTTCCCCAATTAATATCTCTCCACTATTGTGGATACCCAGTGACTTGTACTCTATGTGATAAGTGTCACAGTGACTGGCTCTCTTCTGTGATTTGTGCATCAGAGATTAGTCTGTGATGATTGCCCTGGTGATTGCCCACTTTCAAAATGGGAGCCTCAGTGACTGGTCCTCCTCTGTGATGGCAGTTTCAGTGACTGGGCCTCCTCTTCAAAGGGAGGCTCTTTAACTAACCTACCTCTATGATGGGTGTCCCAGTGACTGTCCCGCCTCCAAATTGGGTGCCATAGTGACCCACCTTCTTCTTTTATGGGATCCCTAGTGACTGGCCCTACTCTGTGATAAATGCCACAGTGATTGGTCCTCCTGTATAATGGGTGCCTTAGTTTCTGTGTCTCCTCTGTGATTTGAACCTCATCATGTAGACCCCTTTTGTGATGGTGGGTGCCTCAGGAACTAGTCCTCCTCTATGATGCATGCACCAGTTATCAGACCTCCTCTGTGATGGGTGCCCTGTAACTGACCCTCCTCTGTGATCAGAGCCCTATTTATAGGCATCTTTCTTTCTTTTTTTTTTTGAGTTGGAGTCTCACTCAGTCGCCCAGACTGGAGTGCAGTGGCCACTCCCGGCCACCGCAACCTAGCCTGCTGTGCTCCGGAGATTCTTCCGCCTCAACCTTCCGAGTAGCCGGAATTACAGGCACGCGCTACCACGCCCGGCTGATTTTTTGATTTATTGTAGAGATGAGGACTCGCTGTCCAGGCGGGTCTTGAACCCGCAGGCTCAGGCAATCCACTCACTTCAACCTCCCAAAGGCGCAGGATTACAGGCTGGGCCACCGAGCCCAGCTTATAGGTATCTTGCAAGTAAACGATGCAATGTCAGCATCTCCACTTAAATGGAAGCCTCAATGACTATTTCTCTTCTGTGATGGGTACCTTAGTGACTGGACTTCTTCCCCAAGGATACCCCAGTGACTGGCCCTACTCTGTAAACAGACTTCCAGTGACTGGCCTTTCTCCCTGATTGGTGCTCCAGTGACAGGCCCTCCTTTGTGTTAAGTACTACAGTGACAAGTCATTTTCTGTGATTGGTGTCCCGTGATTAGCCCTCTTCTCTGATACATGCCTTTATGTCTGACCTTCCTCTGTAATGGATTCCATAATAACTGACTCTGCTATATGATGAATAGCCCAGTTACTGTCTGCCCTCTGTGAAAAATGCCCTAGTGACTGACCCTAATGAGTTCTAGGTGCTCAATAACTGTCTGTCAAGTATAATAGTTTCCCAGAGACCAGCCCTCCCCCATAATGGGGCCCCCAGTGACTAGCCCTCCTATTTGAGGGTTGATCCCATGACTGGCCTACCTCTGTAATGGGTGCAGCAGTGACTGGCTTTCCTGTATTTTAGGTATTCCAGTGACTGCCTCTTCTTTGGGTTAGGAACCCATAGGCTGTCCAGTCTCTGTGATGGGAGTCTGAGTGACTGACGCTTCATCATTGATGGCTGACCTAGTGACACACCCTCTTCTGTGATGAGGGCCTCACAGACTGTCTCTCCTCTGTGTTTGGAACCTCATTGTCCCCCCTCTGTGACTGGTACACCAGTGACTGTCTCTTCTTTGTAATTGTTCTCCAGTCACTGGAGGTAGTCTGTGATGAGCACTCTAGTGACTGGCCTTCTCTGTGCTGGGTGTCCAAGAGGCTAACCTGCCATAAGTATTGGTGCCAAAGTGACTGTCCCTTCCCCATTATGGGAATCTCAGTTACTTGGCTTCGTATAGATTGGTGCCCCAGTGACAGACACTTCACCATAATGGTTGTCCCACTGCTTGGTCATTCCCTGTTATTGGTGACACAGAGATTAACCCTTCTCAATGTAGGGTGTACCAATTACTAGCCCTTATCTATGTGGACAGCCCCTTGACAGGACTACTTTGTGATGGGTGTCCCAGTGACAAGACCTCATCTGTTATGGGTGCCCAGTAACATCTCCTCTTTGGTGATGGGTGCCCCAATGACAGGCCTTCTATAATGGGTGTCCCAGTGATGGAACTTTTTCTGTGATGCCTATACGTTTGACTGGCCCACTTTTGTGTTGTGTGTTCTACTGACTGGTAAGACTCTGAAAAACACCAAAACTGAATGACTCTTCTTTGTGATCAGTGTCCCAGTCATTACCTTTCCTCTGTGATAGATGACCCAGTGATTGGGTATCTTATATAGTAGGTTCCTCATGGAGTAGCCCTTCTCCTTTATGGGTTCCCCAGTGACTGCCTCCTCAGTGATTTCTGTCCCACTGACTGGCCCTCTTCCATAATGGGTATCTAGTGGATAGCCCTCCTCTGTGAAGAATGTCCCACTAACTGAGCTTCATCCACAGTCAGTCCCACAGTGACAAACACTTTTGTGTTATGGGTGTTCCAGGGACTGACCCGCCTCAGTGATGCATGCACCAGTGACTGGCCCTTCTTTGCTGCCACAGTGACAAGTCCTACTCTGTGTTGGTGTCTCAGTAACTAACTCTCCTCTATGAAAGTTGCCCCTGTGACTGACTTGCCTCCTTGATGGGTGTTCTGGTGATTGATCTTCCTCAGCCTTGGCTCCCCAGTGACTGGACCTCCTCTGCAATGGGTGCCTCAGTGACTGGCCTTCTTCTGTGATAACCCTTCTGCTGACTGTCCCTTCCCTGTGATGTATGCCTCAGTGACATGTTCTCCTCTGTGATTGGTGCCTCCATAACTGGACCTACTATGTTATTTGGGACCCGACTGTTTTCTGTATTAGGCACCCAGTGACTACTTTTCCTCTGTGTTTGGTGCCTCATTGAATGGCACATCTCTAAGATCAGTGCCCCAGTGACAGATCCTAATCTGTGATGTCCACCCCACAGACTGACCTCTGTGATGTATGTGCCAGTGATTGGATCTCTAAAGATATTGGTGTCAAAGTGACTGGATTCCTCTGAGAAGGGTGCCCCAGTGACTTTCTCTCCTCTGTGATGAGGTCCCATTGACTGATTTTCCTCTGTGATGTTTGTTCCAGTAACTGAGCCTTCCTCATAATTGGTGTCCTGTTTAGTTGTACTTCAATTTGATGGGTGTACCAGTGACTGACTCTTCTCTGTGTCTGGGGCTCCTCTGTGATGGGGCATCTTGTGTGATGGAAGACCCAGTTTTTAGTTTTCATCAGTGATGCCTGTCTCAGTGACTGGCCTTCATCTGCTCAGTGTCTATACCACTTCTGTGCTGGGTCTCAGTGACTGACACCCCTCTGAGATGAGTGCCCCAGTGACTGCTTCTCCTTTGTGAAAAATGCCCTAGTGATTGATTCTCCTCTGTTATTGTTGCCCCCGTGACTGCAATTCCTGCATCATTGCTGCCCTAGTGAATAGGTCTCCTACATAAAGGGTGACTCATTGATTAGCTCTCCTCCATCATGAATGGACGAGTGGCTGTGCCTCCTCAGTGATATCTGCCCCAGTGACTGGCCCTCTCCAAAATGGGTTCCCTAGTGGAAACCCTTCTCTCTGATGGGTGTCCCAGTAACTGAGCCTCCTTCACAGTGACAAGTCCACCTTTATGATGGGTGCCACAATTACGTGGCCTTCTCAGTGAAAAGTGCCCCAGTGACTGGCACTTCTCTGTAATGGGTTCTCTGATTCTCCTCTATAATGGGTACCCCAATGAGGGGCTCTCCTCTTTGATGTTTGTCCTAGTGACTGGCTTTCCTCTACAATGTGTCCCCTAGTAACTGGACTTCCTCTTTTATCAGTGTTATAGTAACAAGCTCTCCTCTGTGTAGGTGTCTCAGTGATTAGCTCGCCTCTGTTTGCGATGCTCCTTTTACTGGGCCACCTCTCTGAAGGGTGCCCTAGTGACTGGACATCCCCTGTAATGAGTTATCCAGTGACTGACAGTCTTCTGTGATAGCTATCTCAGTTACTGGCCCTCCTTTGAAAAAGATGCCTCAATGTCTGGCTCTCCTTTGTGATTGTTGCCCCAGTAATTGGGTCTCTTCTAAGTTAATGGCCTCTGTGAATGGCTTTCTGTGATATGTACCTCAATGACTATCCATCCTTTGAGTTTTGTGTCACATTGACTGATCCTCCTGTGACCAATGCTCTAGTGAATGGCTCTTCTCTTTAATTGGTGCCCCAGTAATTGGCCTAATCTCTGATGGATTTCTCAGTGACAGACCTCCTCTGGAATGGGTGCACCAGAGACTGACCCTCCACTGTTATGAGTGTCCCAGTGACAGGCCACCTCTGTGATTGGTGTCTCAGTGAATTGGTCTCCTCTGTGGTAGGTGAACCAGTGACTAACTCTCCTGTCTAATGGGTGTCCCGGTGACTGACTCTAGTCTGTGATGAGTGCCCATGTGATAACCTTCCTCTGTGATGGTTTCTCCACTGATTGGCCCTATTCAGTGATGGAAGTCCAAATTACTGGGCCTCCCCCAAAATGTGTGCCCCAGTAACCAGCCCACCTCTGCAGTGGCCGTTACAGTGACCAACCTTCCCTCAAAAAGGATGCACCAGTAACCACTTCCTCTATGATAGGTGGCCTATTGACAGGCTCTCCTCTGTGATGGGTGCCCCAGTGATTGGCCTGCTTCTATGATGGATGCTCCAGTTACTGAATTTCCTCTGTGATGGGTCTCCCAGTTTCTATCCCTCCTCTCTCATGCTTTTTCCAGATACTGGCCCTCCTCTGTGACTGGTGTCTTAGTGAGTGGCCATGCTCTATGATCAGCTGCAGTGATTGGCCTTCATTCTAATGAGTAATCCACTGACTGTTTTTTCCTCTGTAATGAGAGACCAAGTGACTAGTCCTCCAATGAGTGTCCTCACCTCAAAATGGGTGCCCCAGATCTTGTTCCTCCATTATGATGGGTATCCCTGTGACTGTGTCTCCTCTGTGATGGGTGTCCCATTGACTGACCCTCCTCTTTATTGGGAGTCCAAGGGACTGGACCTTTTTAATGATTTGTGTGCCACTGACTGGATATCCTCTATCATGAATGTCACAGTGACAAGTCTCATCTGTAATGGGTGTCTCAGTGGCTAGCCCTCTTCTGTGATAACTGCCACATTGACTGTTCCTCCTTTTTGATGGATGCTATAGTGACTGCCACTCATTTGTGGTGGATGCTCTAGTGACTGGCCCTCCTGTGAGTGGGGTTCACAAGTTGACAGTTCTCCATCTGTGATGTTTGTCTCAGTGATTACCTCTCCTCCAAAATGGGAGCACCAGTGACTATCCCAGCTCTGTGATTGGTGACCAGTGACTGGCCCTTCTCCAAAATTGGGCCCCAGTGACTCACTTTCCTCTGTAATGGGTATCCCAGTGACTGGGAGTCCTAGAGAGTGGATGCCCTAGTGACTATGCTTTTGTGATTGATTTCAATTGACTGGCTATCCTCTTAGATGAGTGTCACAGTTCTAGCTTTCTTTAAGATGAGTGTCTTAGTAACTGTTCCTTCTCCAAAAAGGGTACCTAAGTGACTTGCCCTCCTCTGAGATGATGTACCAGTGTCTGGTTCTCCTGTATATTATGTGTTCTATTGACCAAGGCTCCTCTGTGATTGCAGCCCCAATGAATGGCCTTCTTCAAATTTGATATTTCTGTGGCTGGCACTTCTTGTGAAAAATGCCCCAGTGATGTGCCTTCCTCTGTGATGCCTATCCCAATGACTGGACATCCTCCATATTAAGTACTCAATTGACTGGGCCTTTTTTTGTGATTGATAACCCAGTGACAGACCCTACTCCAAATCTGGTGTCATAGTGACTAAACCTCCTCTTTGCTGAGTATTCTAGAAACTGGGCCTCCTACATAAATTGTGTCCCAATATCTAGCCCTCTTCGTGATGAATGCCCTAGTGATAGATTCTCTTCTGTGATGTGTGCCCCACTGATTGGACATCCTCTGTGATAGATGCCCCAGTGACTCGGCTTACTATTATGTGTGCCCAAGGACTGTCCCTCCTCTGTGTTGTGTGCCCAATGTCTAGTTCTGCTTTATGAAAGATGCTCTGCTGACTGGCCTTTTTCTGTGAGAACTGCCCAGTGACTGACCCTCCTTCTGAGTGACCTTATGACAGGATCTCCCTTGTGTGGGGTACCTCAGTGACTGGGTTCCTCTGTGACAGTTTCCTCAGTCACTGAATATCCTCTGTGATATGTGCCCAGGTGACTAGCCCTCATCCATAGTGAATTCCTTATTGATTAACTCTCCTCCATGTTGGTTGCCACATTGAATTGCTGCCCACAGTGAAGGGTGTATCAGTGACTGGCTCTCCTCTGTGATAGTTGTCCCAGAAACTTGGCCAACTCCATAATGGGTGCCACAGTTACTGATCCTCTCCTGTTATGGATGACCCAGTAAATGTATTTCCTCTGCTATGGGCGTACCAGTGACAAGTCTTCCCTTGTGTTCAATGCCCCAGTGACTGGGCCTCCCCTATAATATTTGCCCCAGTGAATGACTCCAGTGAATGACACTTCTCCATAATTACCAGGCCTCCTTTGCTATTGGTGCCCTTGTGACTGACCTTTCACCCTAATGATTGTTCCAGTGAATAGAACTCCGTGATGAATGTTGTCCCAATGACTGGTCCTCCTGCATAATTGGTACCACAGTGACTGGTCGCCATCTCCTATGGGTGCCACAATGACTATTCCTTATCTTTGTTGGGTATACCAGTGAATAGCACTCCTCGGGGAGGGGTGAACCTGTGATTGGCCCTCCTCTATTGTGGGTGCCCATGTGACTGACTCTTCTTTCTTATTTGTGCCCCAGTTAATGCCCTTTCTCTTCGATAAGAGCCCCAGTGACTGGCCCTCCTCTGTGATAGGTGCCCCAGTGGATGGTACTCTTCTGTGATGACTGTCTCAGTGACTGGCCCTCCTCTGTGATGGGTGCCCAGTTTCTACACCTCCTCTGTGTTGGGTGTCCGTGTGACTCGCCCTCCTCTGTGATGTGCTGTCCAGTCACTGGCCATCCTGTCTGAATGTGATCGTGTTACTAATAATTTTATTTTATATGCTCTCCAGTGAGTAGCTTTCCTCTGTGATTGCTGTCCCAGAGACTGGATCTCCTTAATAATGGGTTTCTCAGTGACTAGCCCTCCTCCCTATGAGTTCACCACTGAGTGTAACTACACGTTGACTTCTCACTCACTGACTGACACTCATCTATAATGGGGTTCTTGGTGAATAGCCCTCCTCTGTGATGTGTATCCTGGTAACTGGTCATTCTCCATAAAGGGTGCCCCAAAGAGAAGTACTCTTTTGTGATGACTGTCCGAGTGACTATCTTTTCTGAATAATTGGTTCTCCAGTGATTGGCCCTCCTTTATGACATGTGTCCCAATGACAGACCCTCCTCCATAATGGGTGTCCCAGTGACTAGCTTGCCTCTCTTATCAGTGCCACAATGACAAACCCTCCTCTGTGTAGGAGGTGACAAGCTCCCTCTTTGAGGGATGCCCCATAACTGGCCTTCCTCTGTATTCGGTGCCCCAGTGACTGCTCTTCTTCTATGATATGTGCCAAGTGACTGACCCTCTTCTGCGATAGCCATCCCTGTGACAGATTCTCTTCTGTGATTTGAACCTCAGTGATTTGTTTTCCTCTGTGATGAATGCCCCAGTTACTGGACCTCCTGTGTGATTGGGACCTCCTCTGTGAAGTGTGTCTCAGTGACTGTATCTTCTCCGTGTTTGGTGTCTCCCTGATTGACCCTCTTGTGTGATTGATGTTTCAGTGACTGCTTCTCCTCTGTAATTGATGCCCCAGTGACTGACACTTATCTGCAATGGGTACCAACATGACTAGCCTCCTCTGTGATGGCTTACCCTGTGCCTGGCCCTCAGCTCTTATGGGTGATCTGGTTACAAGCCTCTTTTTTGATAGGTGTTCCAGTAACTGGGTCTCCTCCATAATTGGTTTTCTATTGACCCAGTGACTAGCTCTTCTTTGTGCAAATACCCCAGTGACTGGCCTCCTCTGTGATAAGTTTTCCAATAACTGTGCCTTCTCTAGAATTGTTTTCCCAGTGACTAGCACTCCTATGTGATGAGTGCTGCTTTGAGTGACTGTCTTCTTTGATCAATGCTTCAGTGACTGAGTTTCCTCTGTGATGGGTTTTCCAGTAACCGGGACTCCTTCACAATTGATTTCCCAGTTATTAGCACTCTTCTGTGATGGGTGCCACTTTGACTTTCTCCTCTGAGATAGATACCCCAGTGACTGAGCCTCTGTTATAATGGGTGTCCCCAGTGACTGACTCTCCTCTGAGATGGAGACTCCAGTGACTGATTCTCCTCTGATAGGTGACACAGTGACTAGTTTTTATCTGTAATCACTGTCTCTGTGTCTGGGTCTCCTACATATGGGTGCACCAGTGACAAGTCCTCCTCCATTATGGGTGCCCCAGTGACTGGACCTCTTCCATTAAGATGCCCCATTGCATGTGCCTCATCTCTGATTGATGCCCCACTGACATTCTCTATTCCATAACGGTAGCCTCAGAGAAAAATTCTCCTCTTTGATGGATGTCTTTGTGAATGAACCTCCTCCATTTGGGGTACTACAGTAACTGGGCCTGCTCTGTGATTGGTGTTCCAATGACTGACCATCCTCTATAATTGATGGTCCACTGACTAGCTCTCTTCTTTGATGGACTTTCTAGTAACTTGGACTCCTCCAAAATAGGTGCTCCAGTGACTAGTCCCTATTTGCATTTCTAATGAGTACTCCAGTGAGATGATCCCTTTGTGATCAGCACCCCAGTCACTTGCCCTCATCCGTGATGGGTACTCCACTGACTGGCATTCTCTGAGATGGGTGCACCAGTGACTGGTCTTCACTATGATGGGTGCCATAGTGACTTGCTCTCCTTTTTGATGGCTTCGCCACTACTGGCTTTCCTCTGTAATTGATGCCACAATGACTGAGCCTCTTGTATAATGGGTGGCCCAGTGATTTGCCCTTCTAGATGATGGGTATCACAATGACTGACCCTCCTCCATGAAAAATGCTCTAGTAACTGATCCTCCACTGTGATGATGCTCCAGTGACTAGCTTTCCTCAATGAACACAGCATCAGTGAATGGGTCTCTTACATAATGGGTGCCACAGTGACTAACCTTCCTCCATTATGTGTGTCCCAGAGTCTGGGCATTCTCAGTGATTGGTGCCACAGTTACTGGCACTCCTCCATAATGGTGCCCTAGCGACTAGCCCTACTCTGTGATTGAGTTTCCAATAAATCAGCCTCCTTTATAATGGGTGCATCAGTGACTGGCCTTCCTTCATTACAGGTGCAACAGTGACTGGCCCACCTCTGTCATAGTTGTCCCAGGTAGTGGCCCTCCTCCATAATAGCTCCTTCATTGACTAACACTCCTCTTTGCTAGGTGTTACACTTATTGGGCTTCTTCCATAATGGTTGCCCTAGTGTTCAGCCCTCCTTTGTAATTTCTGTCCCAGTGACTAAGCCTCCCCCATAATGTGTACCACAGTACTGGGCCTCCTCTGTGATCAGTGCCCCAGTGACTTGCCATCCTTTCTGATGGTTGTCCTCGTGACTAGTCCCTTTCTGTGATGGATTTTCTAGAAACTGAACCTCGTCCAAAATGAGTGCCCTTTTCACTAGTCCTCAACTGTGATGGGTGCCCAAGTTTCTGGGCCTCTACCATAATGGGTACCCCAGTCACATGACTTTCCCTGTGAAATTTATCTCAGTGATTGGACCTACTCTATAATAGATTCTCCACTGATTGGGCCTCCATTATTTCTGCCCCAGTAACCAATCCTTTTCCAAATTTGGTGCCACAGTGAACTGTTTTTCTCTGTGATGGGTGTTCCAGTAATTAGGCTTCCTCCATTGTTGGTCTCTGAGTGGCTATCCATCCTACATCATATGTGCCCCAGTGATTGGGCCTGCTCTGTGATTTGTACCACAATAACTTGCCCTCCTCCATAATGGTTGTGCCAGTGACTACTTCTCCCTTTGATTGGTGTCCTGCCTACTGGGCATCCTCCATAATGGGTGCCCCAGTGACTAGTCCTTATTTTTGATGGTTGGCTCAGTGAGAATGCCTCCTTCTTAATAAGTGTGGTAGTGATTCTCTTTCCTCTGTGATTGATAATCCAGTGACTAGCATTCAAATGAGATGGGTGCCCTCCTCTGTGATGAATTTTTCTGTGACTGAGCCACTTCCATTTTTTGTGTCACTGTTACTGGGCCTTTTCAGTGATTGGTGCACCAATGACTGGCTATCCTTTGTGATAGCTGTCCCAGTGAATAGCAGTCTTCTGTAATAAATTAACCCAGTGACTAGGCCTCTTCTATAATGGATTCCTCAATGACTAAACTGCATCTGGGAGGGGCGCCCTTGTGACTGACTTGCCTCTGTAATGGGTGCAAATTGACTGGCCCTATTCTGTGATGGATGTCCCAGTAACAGGCTATAATCTGTGATGACTTTCCCAGTGATTGACTCTCCTTCATGAGGGATGACTCAGTGACTGTAGCAGGGCTCTGTGTTTTGTGCCTCATTGACTGGCCCTCCTCTATGCCTGCTGCTCCAGTGACTGTCCCTCATTTGTTATGAGTATCCAAGTTACTGGCATCCTCTGTGATGGATACTTCAGAGGCTGGTCCTTCACTATCATGGGTGCACCAGTGAGCAGGCTTCATCTGTGATCAGTGTTCCTGTGATTAGTCTTCCTTTATAATTGGTGCCTACACAATGGTTGCCCATGTTATTAGCCCTCCTATGTGATGGGTGTGCCACTTACTGGGCCTCCTCCATAATGGGTGACTGAGTAACTGCCCCTCCTTTGTGATGGGTCTTCCAATGATTGGGCCTCCTCCATATTAAGTGCCTGCATTTACTAGGTCCCTGGAGCCACAGTGTCTGTGACATGGAGCCACAGTGATTGGAGCCACAGTGTCTGGACATCATATATGATGAGTATCCCAGTAACTAGCCCTCTTCTGTGATGGGTGTCACAGGGACTGAGTCTCCTCCATAAAGAGTGGCTCAGTGACTGGGCCTCCTCTGTGACTGGTGCTTCAATGACTAGCCATGATCTGTGATGGATGCCACAGTGACTAGTCCTCTTTCATGATGATAGTCCTAGTAATTGAGTCTCCTTTAAAATGGGTGTACAAATGACAAGCCCTTATCTGTGAAGGTCCCAGTTTTTGGTCCTTCTTCATAATAGGTACTTCTTTGAATGTTCCTCTACTGTGATGATGTCCCATTGATTGGTCTTCCCTAAATGTGAGTACCCCAGGGACGATCCCTCCTCTGTGATGTATTTTCAGTAACTAGGCCTGCTGTATAATTGGTGTCCTAGTGAAAAGTCCTCATCTGTGTTAAGTTTCCATTGACTTGATCTCCTCTGTGATGGATATCCTAGTGACTGGCTCTCCTCTGTTATAGTTTCCCCAGTGACTAGGCCTCATCTAAATTGGTGTCCCAGGTATAGGCTTTCTTCTGTGAAAAAATTCCCCAGTAATTGTTTCTCCTCTGTAATGGGTACCACACTGAGTTAACCTCCTCTGTGATGATTGCGTCATTAACCAGTCATCCTCTGTGAACAGAGCCTCACTGAGTGAGTGTCTCCTAATGGGTGCCCACTGACAGGTCCTTATCTGTGATGGTTGCCTTAATAACATGCCCTCATCTATGATGTGTGCCTCATTGACTTTCTCCTTTGTGATAGATGCCCCAGTGATGAAATCTTTTCTAGGATGGCTGCCACAGTTACTGGCACTCTTCTGCAATTTTTATCTCAGTGAATAGCTCTCCTCTCTGATGGATGCACAAATAAGTAAAATTTCTCTGTTATGGGTGCCTCAGTGACTGGCCCTCCTCCATAATATATGCCCCAGTGGCTGGCACTCCACAGTGATGGTTGTCCCAGTGACTGGTTCTCCTCAGTGATTTCTGCCTAGTGACTGGCTGTCATCTCTGGTGAGTGTCACAGTTACTCTCTCCCTCTTCTGTGATGGGTTTACAAATGATTAGCCTTCTTCTATGATGATTGCTCAGTGATTGCCCCTCCTTCACAATGGAATTCTCATTGCCTGACTCTCCTCTGCGATGGGAGTCCCAGTGACTGGGACTCCACCATAAAGGAAATCCCTGTGGCTAATCCATCTCTGTGATAGATGTCCCAGTGACTGGCGCTCTTCAAAAAGTGGGAACTCTAGTGACGTTCCTTTCTCTGTTACCAGTGCTTTACTAAATCTCCCTTCTTTGTGACGGCATCCCCAGTGATTGACCCTCCTCCTCAATAGGTGCCATAGTGACTGGTCCTCCTCTATGATCAGTGTTCCAGTGACTGTCTCTCATCCATAATAAACACCTTAGTGACCAGTCCTCTTCTGTCATTGGGGCCTTAGTATATGACCCTCTTCTGTGATGTGTTTCCCTGTGATTGGCTCTCCTTTGTGATGGTTGCCCTAGTGACTAGATCTCCTACATAATGGCTAACCCAGTTACTTGCCCTCCTCTGTGATTGGAGTCCCAGTGACTCATTCCTTTCTATAATAGTTGCCCCAGTGACTATCCCTCCTCTGTGATTGGAGTTCCACTTACTGGAATGCCTTCTTAATGTGTGCCCTTTATGACTGGCTCTCCTTTGTGGTGAGTTGCCCAGTGAGTGGGCCTCCTCCATAATCTGTTCCCCAATGATTAGGCCACTTCCGTGATTTGTGCTGCAATGATTGGACTTTATATATGATGAGAGCCTCATTGACTAGCCCTCTTCTGTGACTGGCGTCATGGTCTCTGGGCCACCTACATAGTTGGTACCCCAGTGACTGGGACTTCTCTATGATGGGTGCCCCAATGGCCACTCTCTGTGATGGGTGCCACTGTGACTAGCCCTCTTCTATGATGATTGTCTTTTTAACAGTGTCTCCTCCAAAAATGGTATCCCAATGACTAGCCCTCCTCTGTGATGAAAGCTCCATTACTGAACCTCCTACTAATGGGGACCCTAATGACTGGACCTCCTCTGTGATGGGTGTCCTAGTGAGTGGGACTCCTTCATAATATGCCCCTGTGACATGCTCCTCTGTTTGGGTCGCCAATGTGATTGTTGTACCAAGACTGACCCTCCTCCATATTATGTTCCCCAGTGACTACCTCTCCTCTGTAGTGGATGTTCTAGTAAATGGGATCCAGCATAATTGGTGTCCCAGGGATTTACTTTCCTCTGTGATTGGTGTCCCAGTGAAGAGTTACCCTCTGTGACTGTTGCACCATGGCCTCATCTATAAGGTGTGCTGCAGTTACAGGTCCTTTCCTATAACATATTCCCCAGTGCTGATCCTCTTCTATGATGGATACCACACTGATTTTTACCACCTCTGTGATGGAAGTTCCACTATCTGGCCCTCCTCTTTGCTCAGAGTCCCATTAACTGAGCCTCTGTTAATGGTTGCCGAAGTGACTGCCCTCCCCTGTGATGGGTGGCTTAGTGACTGGCCATCATCTGTGACAGGTGCCTCATAGAGGTGTTCTCATTTGTGATTGGTGTCCCAGTTGCTGGCTTTCTTCCATGATGAGTGCATAGTAACTGGCTCTCTTATGTGATGTTTGTCATAGTGATTGGCTGTCGCTCTGATAGGTGCCCATGTAAGTAGACATCTTCTGTTATGTATGCCCCAGTGATTGGCCCTCCTCCATAATATATAACCCAATGACTGATAGTCCTCTGTGATGGATACCCAGTGACAGACCTTCTTCTGTGATGAGTATTCTAGTGATTAACCCTCCTATTTAATCATTGCCTTAGTGATGGACTAGAATTCATAATGGATACCCTCGTGACTAGGCTTCCTCTGGGAAGGGTTTCCCAGTGCTTGAACAGACTCCAAAATGGGTGCCCCAGTTAGTGAGCCTCCTTTATGTTTGGTGGTACAGTGACTGGCACTTCTCTGCAATGGATGTCCCACTTCCTGGGACTCATTCATAATGGTTGCCCCAATGAGTAGCCCTCATTTGTGATGGGTGTCACTGACTGACCATCCTGTGTGATTGGTGCCACAATGAATGGCCATCGTCTGTAATGGGAGTCTCAGAGACTGGCACTTCTCCATGATTGGTGTCCCAGTGACTGGTTTTCCTTTGCAGTGGGTGTCCCATTGACAGTCCCTCCTCTGTGATGGGTGCCCTAATGACTGGCCATCCTGTGTCATGTGTGCCCCAGTGAATGACACTTTTCACTTATGGTTGCTGCAAGTAACTGACCGTCCTCAGTGAAACTTGTCCCAATGACTGGTCATCAATCATAATTGATGTCCAGTGACTGGCCCTCCTCTGTTATCAGTGTTATTGTTACTAGCCCTCCTCTATGACTAGCTCTTCTATGTGTGGGATGCTACTGTGGGTGGCCCACCTCTGCAATGACTTTTCCAATTTCTGATCCCCTTCACTTATGGGTGCACAAGTAACTCTGTGATGAGTGTCTCAGTAATGGGACCTCCCCTGTATGGGTACCTTTGTGACTAGTCCTCTTCTATGTATGCTTTTCCAGTGACTGGACTCCTCTGTGATGAGTTCCTCAGTGACTGGCTCTCATCTGTGATGTGTGTCACCATGACTAACTTTCTTCTGTGATGGGTGCAACAGTGATTATCCTTCTGTGATGATTGCCCCAGTGACATGCCCTCCTTCATAAAGGAAGCCCCAGTGACTGACCCTCTTCTTTGATTGAAGTCCCTGCGACTGGGACTCCTCCATATTTGGTGCCTCTGTGACTAGTCTACCTCTGTGATGTGTGTCCCAGTTACTTTTTCTCCTATATAATGGATGTCTCAGTTACAGGGTCTTCTCTGTGATGAGTGCCTTGGGGTATAGCCCTCCTCTTTGGTGGGTGATCCAGTGACAGGGCCTACTCTCTTGTGGGTGCACCAGTGAATGGACCTTCTCTGTGATTGGTTCCCTAGTAATTGGCCTGCCTTGAAGTGGATTCCTCAGTTCTGAATCCCCTCTGGTATGGATTCCTCAGTTACTAGTCCCACTCTGTGTTGGGTATCTCAGTGACTAGCCCTCCTCTTTGGTGGGAACCACCTTGACTTAGCCTTTTCTGTAATGGTTGCTTCAGTTGCTGTCCCTACTTTGTGATTGGAGTTCCAGTGGCTAAGTTCCCCTGATGGACTACCAAGTGATTTGCCCTTCTCTATGAGGAATGCCTCATTGACTGGTCCTCATCTATAATGGGTGCCTCAAAATCTGGCTCTCCTTTGTAATGTGTACCCCAATGACCCTCTGTGATGTTTGTCCCAGTGACTGACTCTGGTCTCTGATGGGTACCCCAGTGAATAGCCTTCTTTAGTGATGACTTGCCCAATGACTTGCCTTCCTCTATAAAATGTGCTGCAGTGATTGGAATACCTCAGTGATGGGTGCACCAGTCACTGGATTTCCTCTGTGATTTGTGCCCCAATTTCTGGCTCTCCTCTGTGAAGTGTGTACCTGTGACTAACTCTCCTTTCTGATGTTTGTCCAGTGACAATGTCTCCTTCATAATGCATGCTCCTTCATGAAGTGTGCTTCTCTATTACGGGTGCCACAGTGACTAGCCTTCCTCTTTGATGGATTAACCAGTAACTGGTACTCCTCCATAATTGTTGCCCCTGTGATTAGCTCACCTCTGTAATGAGTGTCTCACTTACTGGACCTCCTCAATAATGAGTTCCTCAGTGACTAGACCTCTTTGTGATGGGTGTCTCCGTGACTGACACTCTTGTGTGATGGGTGCCCAAGTGACTGGTTCTTCACCATGATGGTGCCCCAGTGAATGGACCTCCTCTGTGATGGGTGACACAGTGATAAGTCATTTTCTGTGATGGGTGTTCAAATGAATTGCCCTCCTCTGTTATGTGTTCATTTTTGACTAGTCCTCCTCTATCATGGGTGCCACAGTGACTGGCTCTGCTCTGTGATGCATGTCCCAGTAACTGCCACTTATCTCTAAAGCATGCTCTAGTGACTGGCCATAATGAGTAATGTGTACCCAAGGACTGGTCCTCTTCTCTAATGGGTGCCCAGTGGTTGGCTGTCCTCAATGTATGGGTGCCCCAGAGACTGGCCCTCCTCTGTGATTGGAGTCCCAGTGACTGACACTCCTCTTAAAGGATGCTCCACTGTGTAACCTTCCTATATGCTGAATGTCTAAGTGACTTGGTCTTCCCTGTGATGGTTACCCCATTGAATGGCACTCCATTGCAATGGGTGACCAGTGACTGGCTGTCTTCTGTGAAGATTTCCTCAGTGATTAGTCTTCTTCTGAGATGGATTCCTAGTGATCAGCTCTCCTCTGTGGTGAGTGCCCAAGTGACTGGTCTTCCTTTGTGATGGGAGTTCCAGTGACTAGGCATCTTCCAAAATGGGTAATGTCCCATATCTGTGAGGTGCCCATATCTGTGAGGAGAGTCCCAGTGGCTGTCCCTCCTACAAAATGGGTGCCCCTGTTACTGGCTCTCTGTTATAATGGGAACCTCAGAGACTAAACATCCTCTGTGTTGGTGGACCCAAAAAACGGTCCTCCCCTTTGACAGCTTCCCCAAGGACTGTGCTTCATCTGTGATTGGTTCTCAGGTGACTAGGCCTTCACAGTTTGGGATACACATGTGAATGGCCCACCTAGTTATCAGTGCCCTAGTGGCTGACCCTCTTAATGGGTGACTGGTGTCTTCTGTGAAAGTTGCCTCAGTGATTAGTCTTCTTCTGTGATAGATACTCAGTGTTTGAACCTCTTCTCTTAAGGGTACATCAGTGACAGTCTCTAATCTGTGATGTCTGCACAAGTAACTAGCCCTCTTCTGTGATGGGTGTACCAGTGACTGGGCCTTTTTATAATGGGTGGTGTAGGGACTGACTCTCTTCTGTGATGGGTGCTTCAGTGAATGAATGTTCTCAGAGATGAGTGCCTCGGTGACAGTACTTCCGTAGTGGTGGGTGCCCCAGTGACTAAACCTCCTTAGTTAGGGACACAACAGGGAATGGACCTTCTTTGTTATGGGTGCTCCAGTGAAAGACTTTCCTCTGTTACCACAGCGCCAGTGACTGAGCCTCCCCTTAATGGGAGCCAAGTGAGGGGCTCTCTTTTGTGATGGGTGCCACAGTGACTGGTTCTCATCATAATGTGTCCCTCTGAGACTGGCTTTCCTGAGTGTCAGGTGCCCCACTGACTGTCCTGTGTTATGGGTTCCCCAGTGACAGTCTTTCCTGTCTTATGGGTGCCCTAGTGACTGGTTTACTTCTGTGATGGTTGTTCAAGTGACAGTCTCGCATTTCTGATGGGAGACCCATGGAATAGCCTTCTTCTGTGATGTGTGCCACATCATTGGACCCTCTTCTATAATATTTGCTAGAGTGACTGGCACTTCTCTGTGTTAGGTGCCCCAGTGATTCACCTTTCTCTGTGATGGGTGCCCCAGTGAATGGTTCTTTTCTTTATCAGTACCCAAGTGAATGACTGTCATTCATAATGAATGTCCTAGTGACTAGCCTTCCTCTCTGATGTGTGTCCCAGGAACACTTTCCTCTGTGAAAGTTATCCTAGTGCCTGGACCTCCTCCATAGTGGTTGCCCCAGTGACTGGCCCTCTTCTGTGGTGGGTGCCCAATGACTGTTTTCTGTGTTGTGTGCCCCAGTGACAGGCCCTTCTCTGTTATCAGTATTCCAGTGACTGAGCTTCCCCCATAATGGCTGCCCCAGTTACTGGCCCTCTTCCATTATGGTGCTACAGTGACTGGACTGCCTCTATAATTGGTGTCCCAGTGACTAGTCCTTCTCCATGTTTACCCCAGTTAGTAATCCTCCTCTGTATTGTGTGTCCTACTTATTGGGCCTCCTCTGAAATGAGTTCCTCAGCTACACCTTTTTTATTATGGATGCCCCAGTGACTGGACCTCCTCCACAGTGGATGCCCCAGTGATTGACCCACTTCTGTGGTGGGTTCCCCAATGACTGGCAATCCTCTGTATTGGGTGCCTCAGTAACAGGCCCTTCTCTGTTATCAGTGTCCCAGTGACTGGGTTTCCTCCATAGTGGCTGCCTAAGTTACTGCTCCTTCTCTGTTATGGTGTTGCAGTGACTGGCCTTCCTCTATGATTGGTGCCCCAGTGACTAGCCCTTCTCCATGTTTGCCACAGTGAGTAATCCTCTTCTGTTTTGTGTGTCCTACTTACTGGGCCTCCTCCAAAATGGGTTCCTCACCTACCAGACCTCTTTTATGATGGGTTCCCCAGTGACTGAGTCTCCTCCATATCAGGTGTCCCAGTGATTAGGTGACCCAGTGACTATACATCATATGTGATGGATTTCCCAGTGAGTAGTCCTCCTCTGTTATGAGTGATCCTGTTACTGGGCCTCCTCTGTGATGGGTACCCAAAATATTGGGTCCCCTCTGTATTGAGGCTTCAGGGACTGACTCTATTGCACGGTGGGTGCATCCATGACTGGCCTTCCTCTGTGTTGGGTCCCTCCTTGACTGGCACTCCTCTATGATTTGTGCCCCAATGACTGGCTATCCTTTGTGATCAGTGCCCCAATTGTTGGCCCTCCACTGTGTCTTTCCACAGTGGCTGGACTTTCATCTGAGAGGTGCCTCAGTGACTGGACTCATCTTTTTTGGATGCCACAGTTACTGACTTCTCTCTGTGGTGGGTGCACCAGTGATTGGCTTTCCTCTGTGATGAGTTCTATTGACTATCTCTCTTTTTGGGGGGGACGTTGCCCTTTGATTAGTCTTCTTCTGTGAAGAGTGCCCCAGTAATTGGTCCTTTTCTATAATGGGTGTCCCACTAAATAGCTCATCTCCGTAATGGGTGCCCTAGTAACAGGCCCTCCTCTTCAATGGGTGCCCAAGTGACTGATACTTCTTTGTGATGGATGCCATAGGGGCTGATGCTTCTTTATAATTTTTGTACCAATGACTGGCTTTCCTCAGTAATTACTGCACCAGTGACTATCTCTGTAATGGCTGTCTTACTGAAGGGGCCTCCTTTCTGATGGGTGCATTAAGACTGTGCTTTGTCTGTGATGAATGCCCCAATGACAAACCCTTCTTTATAATGGGATGCCCAGTGAATGGGTCTTCTCTGTGATGGGCACTTCAGTGACTAGTCCTCCTCTGTGATGGTTGACTTAGTGATTAGCTCTCTCTATGTTGGGCTCCCTAGTGTCTGGATCTTCTCTGAAATAAGTGCCTCAGTGACTTAACCTCCTTTGTATTCGTTCCCCACTGGTTGGTGCTACTTCATAATGGGTGCCACAGTGACTGACCTTCCTCCATAGTGAGAATTCAGTGACTGGCTCTCCTCTGTGATTGGTGCCTCAGTGACAAGTCCTAAACTGTTCTGGGTGTCCCAGTGAGTGGCCACGTCTGTGATGGGTGTCCCAGTGACTGACTTCTCTCTGTGATAAATGCCCCAATGACTGTGCCTCTTGTATAATGTGCTCCAATGACTGTTCTTCTCTATGATTGGTGAACCAGTATCAAGACCATTTTGATACTTGGTGTCCCAGTGACTATTACTGCCCTGTGATGGGTGCACCAGTGACAAGCTCTCCTGTTATCAGTGCAACTGTAACAAGCCCTCTTCTGTGAGGGGTGCCCTGTGACAGGCCCATCTTTGTGATGGTTGTCCCAGTGATAGGTCCTCCTTTGTTATTGGTGCCAGTGACTGGGCCTCCTCTGAAATGTGTGCCACAATGACTAAGCCTTCTCTGTAATGGGTGACCCCGCCTGGCCCTAAATCATAATGGCTACCATAAAAATTAGCCCTCATTTATAAAATTTGTCCCAATGACTGATTCTCCTACCTAATAGGTGCCCCACTGACTTACCCTTCTCCATTATGGGTGCCACAGCAACTAGTCCTACTCAGTGTTGGGTGTACCAACAACTAGCCATCCTCTGTGAGAGGTGCCCCCATGACTGGCTTGCCTCTGTGTGGGCGCCTCAGTGACTGGCCCTCCTTTGTGATTGGTGCCCCAGTGACAGACACTTCACTGTGATGGGTGCTGCAGAACTGACCCTTCTCTGTGATAGGTGCACATTTAAGGTACCTTCTTCTGTGATGACTGTTCCAGTAACTGACCCTCTTCTGTGATGGGTTCCCGGTGACTATGCCTCCTCTGTGATGTGTGCCTCAGTAACTGATCCTGCTCTGTGATTTGTGCCACAGAGACTGTCCCTCTGTAAAAAATACCCCGCTGACTGAATCTCCTCTGTGATTGGTGCCCTAGTGAATAACTTTCCTCTGTAATCACTACACCAGTACTGAGTTTTCCACACAATGAATGCCCCCATTACTAGCCCTGGGCATCCCATTATAATGGGATGCCCAGTGAGTGGGTCTCCTTGGTGATGAGCTCTTCAGTGACTAGCCCTCCTCTGTGATGGTTGACTTAGTGACTAACTCTATCTACCTTGGGCTCCCCAGTGCCTGGGTGCTACTTCATAATGGGTGACACAGTGACTGACCCTCCTCCATAATGAGAATCTCAGTGACTGGCTCTCGTCTGTGATGGGTGTCTCAGTGACAGGCCCTACACTGTTCTGGATGTCCCAGCGAGTGGTCATATCTGTGATGGGTTGCCACAGTCCATGTGTCTCCTCTGTTATGTGTACCTCTTTGAATGGCCATCCTCCATAATGGATGCCTAATGACTAGCCTTCCTCTCTGGTGGATGTCCCAATAACTCTCCTACTCCATAATAGTGCCCCAGATTCAAAACCCTCCTTTCTGATGGGTGTTCCCCTGATTTGCCATCCTCAGTTATGGATGTGATAATCACTGGTCCTCCTCTGTGATGCTTGTCCCAGTGACTAGTATTCCTCCATAATGGGGGCCAAAGTGATTGTCCCCCCTTTGCTATCCATGCTACAGTGACAAGCCCTCCTCTGTGTGGGTGCCTCAGTGAAAAGGTCTCCTCTTTAATTGGTGCCATAGTGACTAGACTTCCTCTGTTATGAATGCCCAAGTGACTGCTTTCCTCTGTAATGGTTGCTTCAGTGATTGACCTTCTTCCGTGATACCTGTCCTAGTTACTGACTCTCATTAGTGATGGGTATCTAGATACTGTCTCTACTCTGTGTTTGGTGCTATATTGACTGGTCCTCATATGTTTTGGGTGCCCACAGTGACTGGTCTTCTTCTGTTATGGGATTCCCAGTAACTGGCTCTCCTGTATGATAGAAGTCCCAATGACTGTACCTTCTCTAAAATATGTGTCCCAGAGACTGTCCTATTCCGTGTTGGGTGCACCGGTTACTTGACCACATTGGTAACTGTTGTCTCAAAGACACATTCTTTTATATGAGTGGCCCCATGGCTGCCCATTCTCTGTTATCTGTGCAACAGTGTCAATCCCTCCTCTGTGTGGATTTCTCTGTGTCTAGTCCTTCTCTAGACACATCCTCAGTGAGGGATGCACCCGTGACTGATCTGCCCTTGTTATGTATTCTCCTGTAACAGGTCTTTTTTGTGATTGGTTCTCCAATGACTGTGTCTTCTCCATAATGGATTCCCCAGTGTACCCCAGTGACAGACCTTCTCTATAATTTGTGTCCCAGTGATTGGCCTTCCACCACAATGTTTGACCCAGTGATAAGCCCTTCATTGTGATGGTTTTCCCAATGACTGACCCACCTGCATAATGGGTGCCTTAGTGACTTTGCCTACTCTGTTAAGTATGCCAAAGTAACTAGCCCTCTTCTGTGAGGAGATCCCTCATGAAGGGCTTGCCTCTGTGATGGGATTCTCAATTACTGAACTTTCTTTTTAATTCTTGCTCTAGTGACGGACTCTTCTCTGTGAAGGGTGTCGCAGTGACTGGCCCTCCTCTGTGTAGGGTAACATTGTGACTGGCCCTCTTCATTCATGATTTTCAAAGTGACTGGCCATTCACTGTGATTCCTTAGTGACTAGCCCTCTTCTATTATGGGCATCCTAGTAACTGGACAACCCCAATAATGAGTGCCCTAGTGAGTAGTCCTTCTCACTGATGGGTTCCCCAGTTTCTGGGCCTCCTACACAATGGGTTTCCCAGTGACTGACCCTCCTCTGAGAAAATTGTCCTAGTGATTGGTTCTCCTGCACAATAGATGTCCATTGACAAGGCTTCCTTCATAATTGGTGCCCCAGTGAGGGGCCCTTCTTCAAATTATGTGCCACAGTGAATAGCCCTCCCCGGGAATGGGGGTTCAGTAAATGGTCTTCTTACATAATTGGTGTTTCAATGACTACCCCTCCTCTATTACGGATGTCCCAGTGACTAGACCTCCTCTGTGATTGGTGGCCCAGTAACTGAACTTCCTCCATAATGGTTGCTCCAGTAACTAGTGCTCTTATGTGATGGATGACCCAATTACCAGGCACAGGTGACAAACCCTCCTCTGTGATGGGTGCTCCAATGACTGGTCCTCCTCTGTGAGGATTGTCCCCTTGACTTTCTTTCCTATGTGATGGCTCTACCAGTGAATACACCTCTTTTATGATGGTTTCCCCCATGACTGGCTCTGTGATGGTTGCCCCAAAGACTGACACTCTTTCTGATGACTGTCCTAGTGATTGGCCTGCAAATGTGACTTCACCTCCTCCGTGCTGAGTGCCCCAGTGACTGGTCCTCTTCTGTATTGTGTACCAAAGTGACTGGTTCTCCTTTATAAAAAATTTCCCAGTAACTGCCGCTCTTCTGCCATCGGTGCTCCAGAGACTAGTTTCTCTGTGTTTGCTGTACTAGTGATGTGGTCTCCTACATAAAGGGTGTCTTGGTGACAACTCCTCCATTATGGGTGTCCCATTGACAGTTCCTACTCAGTGATATGTGCCCCAGTGACTGACTTTCCACTCTATTTTGTATTCCAGTGAAAACCTTCTTCTATGATGTGTTCTAGTCAGTGGGCCTCCTCCATAATGGGTGCCACAGAGACAAGCTCTATTTGTTCATGGTTGTTCCAGTGGTTGGTCTAGTTACTTTCTGTCCTCTGTTATTGGTGATACAGTGACAAGTCCTCCACTGTGTAGGTGTCTATGTGATTAGCACACTTCTGTACAGTATGTCCCTTTGTCAGGCCCTCTTCTGTGATGGGTCCCTCATTGATTGGTCCTCCTCTGTGATGGGTACACCACTAAGAGTGCCTCTTTTTTTATTAGTGCAACAGTGACTGAGTCTTCTCCATAATATATGCCCCAGTGAATAGGACTCCTCTGTGATTGTTGCCCAAATGTCTGACTCTCCACCATAATGGTTACTTTAATGACAAGTTCTCCTCTGTGAATGTTGTTCCTCCATAGATTGCTCTCCTCTATAACATGTTCTCCAGTAATTTGCCTTCTTCGTGGGCCTGACAGTTACTAATACTATGGGTTTACCAGTGAGTAGCACTCTTCTGTGATGGGTGCACTCCTGACTGACCCACTTCTGTGATACCTGCCTCAGTGAATGAACCTACTGAGTTTGGGTGCCTCAGTAGCTGTCCCTTCCCTGTGATGGGTTCCTCAGTAACTGTCCCTTCCCTGTGATGTCTTCCTCTCTGATGACTGTCCCAGTGAACTGTACTCATCTGAAGGACGTCCAATGACTACACCTTTTCTGTGTTGGTTGATCCAGTGACTGGCCCTCCTTTGCGAAAAATGCACCAGTGACTGCTCCTCCTCTTTATTTCTCCAGGTAGTAGCTTTCCTTCTTGATCACAGCCTCAAGGACTGAGTCTAATATATAATAGTGCCTCAGTGACTAGTCTTCCTCCATTATGAGAGCCCCAATAACTGTGCCTTCTCAGTGTCTTGTGCCCCGGTGACTGGTCCTCCTCCATAATGGGTGCCCTAGTGAGAACCCTCCTCTCTGTTGGGTGTTCCATAAACTGGGCCTCCTTTATAATGGGTGCCACATTGTCAGTCCTCTTTGTGATGATTATTTTAGTGACTGACCCTTTTCACTGATGGGTTCTCCAGTGACTGTCCCTTCTCTATGATTTTGTCCCAATTACTCACTCGTCTCTATAATTTGTGACCCACTGACTGGTCCTCCACTGTTATCTGTGCCATAGTGACAAGCCCTCCTTTGTGTGGGTTTCTCAGTGACTAGGCTTCCTCTTTGAAGGAAGTCTCCAGGACTGACTCACATCTGTTATAGGTACCCTAGTACTGGCCCTCCTCTTTGATTGGTGCCATAGTGACTGGCCCTCCTCTGTGATGGGTGCTTCAATGACTGGCTCTCCTCTGTTATTGGTGCCCCAGTGACTGCACCTCCTCTGTGATTATGGCCCAGTGACTGGCTCTTCTCTCTAAATATAGTACCAGTAACTGGTACAATAGTCACCCTAGTGACTGAACTAGTCAATGGGTACTCTAGTGATGGGTGCCTAAATAACTAGATTTCCTCTGATATTGTTGCCTACATGACAAGCCCCTCTGTGATGAGTGCTCCATCGACTAACTTCATCCAATTATTTGCTCCAGTGCCTGATTCTACTTTATGATTCTTGCCCCATGACTGTGCCTCCTCTGTAATGGGTGCCCCAGTGACTGGCCCTCCTCTGTAATGGGAGTCTCAATGACTGGTTCTTCTCCATGATTGGTGCCCCAGTGACTAGATATCTTCCATGGTGGATGCCTAAGTAACATGTCCTTGTCTGTGATGGGTGCATGTGATGTGATGCCTCCACTGTGATGGGTGACCCAGTGACTGGCCCTGTATGATTATGGTTGTCTCAGTCAATGGCTCTCCTCTTTGATGGGTGTGTCAGTGACTTGTTGTCTTCTGTGATTGATGCCCCAATGACTGAGATCCCCTATAATGGGTACCTGAGTTACTGGCCACCTCTGTAATAAGTGTTCCAGTAACTGTCCACTTTGATAATTGGTGTCTCTGTGAATTGAACTTCTCTCTGTTGTGGGCACCTGTGACAGGATCCCCCTGAAATGGGTGTCCCTGTGACTGGTTCTCCTCTGTGAAAGATGCCCCAGTGGCTGAGCCTCCTCAATAATGAGTAGCCCAGTGAAAGGAGGACCCTCTTTGATGGATGCTCCAGTGAATGGCCCTTCTCCATAAAAAACAACCCAGTGACTGATACTCCTCCATGAAGAGTGCCCTAGTGACAAGCTTCCTCTGTATCTCTTCACCAGTATCTCTGAGTCTGCTACCTAATGCATGTTCCATGTCCTGACCTTCTCCATTATGTGTACCCCAATGACAGGGCATGCTTTGTGATTGGTATTCATTACTGGCCCTCCTTCACAATGAGTTCCCTAGTGACTAGCCTTCCCTGAGACTGGTGTTCCAGTAACCGGTCCTCCTTTATAATGGGTGTCCCAGTGATTGTCCTTCTTCCATTATGAGTACTTCTGTGACAGTGTCTCCTCTGTGACTGGTGCCCAAGTGACTTGCCCTACTTCATAATGTTTGTCTCAGCGACTAGTCCTTCTCTCTGATTGGTGTCCAACTTACTGGCCTTCTCTGATAATGTGTGCCTTGGTGACTGACCCTCTTTTTTGATGGGTGTCCCAGGGACTGGACATTCTCTATAATGTCTGCTACAGTGAATGTTCCTTTTCTGTGATTGGTGCTCCAGTGACTGGCCTTCATTTATGATGGGAGCTACAGTGACTATCCCTCTTCTGATGGGTGTCCTAGTAAATGGGCCTTCTCCAAAATGGGTGTCACTGTGATTAGTGCTCCTCTGTGATCAGTGTCCCAGTTTATGGGTCTCTTCCATAATGGGTGCCTACATGACTTGTCTTCTGTTAATGGCATCTGGTGATTGGGCCTCTTCCATAATAGGTGCCCATTGACTAGACTTCCTTCCTGATTGGTGCCCCAGTGACTAATCGTTCTCCAATTGTGTGCCACATTGAATAGTCCTCCTCTGAGATAGCTGTTCAAATAATAGCCTTCTCCATAATTGGTGTCCCAGTGGCTATCCTTTCTCAATTAATGGGTGTCCCTGTGACTGTGTTTCCTCTGTTAATAATTGATGCTTTCGTGACAGGGCTTCCTTGCCAATGTAACTACACCTCCTCTGTGATGGGTGTCCTGTGACTAGCTCTTCTTTGTGACAGCTGCCAATGTGACAGACTTGCCTCTGTAATGGGAGCTCTAGTGCCTGACTGTCCTCTGTAATGGCTGCACCAGAGACTGTACCTCCTCTATTATGGGCAAACCAGTGAATGATTTTCCTCTGTGATGGTTGCCCCAGAGACCAGCCTTCTTTGTGGTGGCTGTCCAAGTGACAGGTCCTTGCCTGTGATGGGTGTTTCAGTGACTCCACCTCTTCTGTGATGTGTTTCCCAGTGAGTCGTCCTCCTTTATGAAAGGTGCCCTAGTGACTGACTCTCCTCCATAACTTGTGTCCCAGTGACTGCCCCTTGCCTGTGATACATGCTTCAGTGAATATACCTCTTCTTTAGTGATGTGTGTCCCAGTGAATGGTCCTCCTCTAAAATAGGTGCCCTGCTGACTGCCCTTCTTCCATGATTGAAGCTCCAGTGACTGGCCATCTTCATTATTGGGTGACACAGTAACAAGCCCTCAAGTATAATGTATGTCACAGTAACTAGCCTTATTCTGCAATACATGCCTTTGTGATCATCCCTCCTGTGTGATGGGTACCACGGTAACTGCCTTTTGCTTTGATGAGTGTCTCACTTACTGGACTTTTCCTAATGGGTGTCCCATGGTTGGCACTCCTTTCTTATGGGTTTCCTAGTAACTGTGAATTTTCCATAATATGTATCCCAGTGACTTGGCCTCTTCCATGATTGATGTCCCAGTGATTATCCTTCATCTAAGATTGTTGCCACCGTGACTAGCCCTCATCTGTGATGGGTGCACCAGTGACTGACCATCTACTGTGATGTGGTTCGTAGTGACTAGGGTCTTCTATGATGTATCCTAGTAAACAGGACTCCACCAAATTGTTACTTCAGACACTAGTCCTCCTCTGTTATAGGTGCCCCACTTTCTGAGCCTCCTCCATAATACATGCCTCTGTGACTTGCTCTAGTCTATGAAGGGTGTCACAGTGACTGGGTCTCCTCCATAATGGGTGCTCCATTAACAAGGCCTCCTCTGTGACAGATCTTCCTCCAAATTTAGTGCCCTAGTGTCTAGATCTCCACTGTGATGTGTGTTCAAGAAACTGGTCCTCCATCATAATTGTTGGCCCAGTGACTAGCCATTCTCCATGATGTGTGTCCAGTAACTGGGCATTCTTAATTAGTGGTACCTCAGCGACTGGCATTCCTTTGTGATGGGTGACACAGTGACTGGCCCTCTTCTGTGATCAAGGCCACAGTGATTGGCACTCTCCTGTGATAGATGCCTCAGTGATTTCACTCCTGTGTTTGGTGCTTTACTGACTGCCTTCCTCTGTGATCAGTGTTCCAGTGACAGACTTTCCTCTGTAATCTGTGCCCCAGTGACTGACTCTCATCTGTTATATGTACTCCAGTGATTAGACTTTTCTGTGATTGGTGCCCAAGGAACTGTACCTTTTCTGTTATGCATTTCCCAGTGACAGCCTTCCTCTTTGATGGGTGCCACAGTGACTTTCTCTCCTCTGTACCTCACTATCTGGCTCTCCCCTGTAATGGGTTACTTAGTGACTGGTTCTCTTTTGTGATGGGTGCCTCTGTGATTCGTTTTCTGCAGCGATGGTTGGCCCAATAACAGGCCATCCTTTGTGAATCATGTGCTAGTTACTTGCCCCCGTTTGTGATCTGTGCCTCAGTTACTGGCCATCCTTTATAATGGGTACCCTAGTGCTTTGCCCTCCTCTGTGTTAGGTGCCTCCGGGTCTGGTTATCCTCTTTAATTGGTGTCCCAGTGACTGTCTTTCCACTCTGTTGGCTACACTAGTGATTGAACTTCCTCAATATTGTGTGTCAGAGTGACCTATGATCCTTTACAATGGTTTCCCCAGTGACTAGCCCTCTTCTGTGATGGCTGTCCCAATTACTCAGTCTCCTCAATAACGGGTTACCCAATGACTAGCCCTCATGTGTGATGGATGCTCTAGTTACACATCTTCCTCTGTATTGGAAGTCCCAGTGACTGACACTTCTCTATGCTTGGTGTCCCAGTGACTGCCCCCTCCTCTGTGATTAGTGCCACAGTGACAATCTTTCTTCTGTGATAGGTTTCTTAGTGACTAACGCTCCTCTATGGTGTGTCTCTTTTGACTAGGCCTATTGTGTGACTGGTATAACAGAGAAATTCTCTGCTCTGTGAAGGGTGCCCCAATGACTGCCATCACTCTATGATGGTGTCCCTAGTAACTGTAACTCCTGTGTGATGGGTGCCGCAGTGACTTGCCCTCATCAGTGATAGTTGTCTCAGTGACAACCTCCTCAAAATTGGTTCCCCAGTGACTAACCCACCTCTGTGAAAGATGATCACTGACTGATCCTCCTACAAAATGGGGGCCCCAGTAACTAGCCTTCCTCTGTGATTCGTGCCCTGGTTACTGGCCTTCCTCTCTAATTGGTGCCTCAGTTACAGTGCCTCATTCATATTGGTGGCCCAATGACTGTTCCTTCTCCCTATGGGTGTCACAATTATATTTCTCTTCTGTAATTGGTGCCCAGTGACAAACACTTTTCAATAATTGTTGCCTCATTGACTAGTCATCCACTGTGTTGGGTGTCCCACTTATTGTGCCTTCTTCATTATGAATGCCCAATTGACTGGCCCTCCTTTTTGATGTGTGTCCCAGTGACTGGGTCTCATCCATATTGTCTGACCCCAATGACTAGTCTTCCACTCTGATTGCTGCCACAGTGACTGACCTTCATATTTGGGGAATGGTATAGTGACTAGCCTTTCTCTGTGAGAGGTGTTATAGTAATTGGGCCTCCTCTGTATTGGGTGTACCAGTGACTACACCTCCTCTGTGATTAATCCACAATGACTGGCCATCCTTTGTAGTGAGTGCCAAAGTGATTAACCTGCTTCTATGATGATTACCCAATATGAGTGTCTCGGGGACTAGCCATCTTCTGTGATGGATGCCTCATTTTCTGGGCTTTCTGTATTTTAGATACCCCAGTGATTGGCCCTTCACACTGTAATGAGTATTCCAGTGACTGCTCCCCCTTCATAAGTGCTCCCTTGATTGAGCCTTCTCTGTGATTGGTAAACCAGTGAATGAACCTATATCAAGTTGCATGATGCAGTGACTGGCCCTCCTCTGTGATGGGTGTCAGAGTGACTATTTTACCTCTGTGATCACTGCCCCATTACCTAGGTCTCCTACATAATGGGCATATCAGTTACTAGCTGTCCTCCATTATGTGTGTCCCAGTAAATATGCCTCTTTGGTGATTTGTGTCCAAGTGACTGGAACCCCTACATAATGAGTGCCCTAGTGAGTAGGCCTCCTCTGTGAATGGTATTCCAGGAATTGGCCCTCCTCCATAATGTGTTCCCCAGTGACAAGCTCTCCTTTGTGATGGTGTTCCAGTGACTAGCTCTCCTCTGTAATGACTTTCCAGTGACTGGGCCTCTTCTATAATGGGTGTTCCAGTTAATAGCCTTCCCCTGTTATCAGTGCTACAGGACTAGCCCTCTTCTGTGTAGAAGTCCCTGTGACTATTCCTCCTCTCTTATGGTGAGGTTGCCTCAGTTACTGGTCTTCATCTGTGATGCAGGCCTCAGTGATTGGCTCTTCCTTGTGATGGGTGACCCAGAGACTAGCTTTTCTTTGTGATGGGTGCTCCAGTGACTTTCCATGCTCTGTGATGGCTGTCAAAGTGACTGTCATCACTCTATGATGATTGCCCTAATAACAGGACCTCCTCAGAGAGGTGCCACAGTGATGTTCCTCTGTTATGCCTATCCAGTGACTCACTCTCCTTTCTTATGGATGTCATAGTGTGTAGTCATCTGTTACAGGTGCCCCTAGTGACTAATTCTCCTCCATACTATGTGCCCCAATGACCAGTTCTTTTCTGTGATATGTGCTTCAGTGACTGACCCTCATTCATAATGGATGCTCTAGTGCCTAGCCTTCCTCTCTAATGGATTCCACAGTATCGGAACCACTGGGTGGGTCTTCCAGTCTATCACTCTCCTGTGTGATTTTTTTTCCCAATGACTGATCCACCTCCATAATGGGTGATCTGGTGATGGACCCTCCCAAGAATTGGTATCATAGTGACTAATACTTCCCTGTTTAGGTGACCTAGTGAATAGCCCTACTCTGTGATGGGTGCCCCTTGACTGACTTACCTCTATGATAGGTGACCCAGTGAATTGCCCTCCTCTATTATGGCTCCCCATGTGACTATCCCTTGTCTGTGATAGATGCCCCAGTGACTGGCTGTCCTTGGTGATGGGTGCCCAGTAACTGGTCCTGTTTTGTGATAGATGTCCTATTGACAGGTTTTCCTCTGTTATGAGTACCAGAGTGATGGATTTTCATCATTGATGGGTACCCTAGTATCTGGCCTTCCTCCATAAGGGGTGCTTCAATGATCGGATGTTTTCTATGATTTTGTTTCCTAGTGACAGTTCAACTTCTCTTATGGTTACTGCAGTGAATGACCTTCTTCTATGATGGGTGTCCTGGTAACTGATCCTCCTCCAAAATTGATTCCCCATTGACTAGCCCTCCTCTGTGACATATGCCCCAGTTTCTGAGCCTCTTTTTTTTTGAGTTGGAGTCTCACTCTGTCGCCCAGACTGGAGTGCAGTGGCCGCTCTTAGCCACCACAGCCTCGACCTGCTGAGCTCTGGTGATCCTTCTGCCTCAGCCTTCAAAGTAGCCAGAATTACAGGCATGTGCTACCATGCCCGGCTGATTTTTTGATTTATTGTAGAGATGAAGTCTCGCTGCCCGGGTGGGTCTCAAACCAGCAGGCTCAGACAATTCACTCACCTCAGCCTCCCAAAGGCACGGGATTACAGACTGAACCACCGAGCCAGGCTGGGCCTCCTTACTAACGGGTGCCCCATTGGCTGGTCTTCATCTGTGATAGGTGTCATAGTGACTGTCTTTCCTTCATAGTAGGTAACCCATTGACAGGGCCACCTCTGTGATGGGTACCCTAGTGACTGACCCTTTTCTGTGATAAGTACCCCAGTGATTGGCCCGCTTCCATAGTGATTGTCCTAGTTACTGCTTCTCCTCTTTGATAGGTGCATCAGTGTCTTGCCATTCTCTTTGATGGGAGCCTTAGAGTCTGGATCTCCTGGGGATGGGTGTCTCAGTACCTACATCACCTCTGCTATTGATTCCCCAGTCATTGGGCTTCCTGGGTGATGGGTGTACAAGTGACTAGTATTCCTCTCTGCTTGGTGCCTCAGTTACCGGGCCTCTTCTGTGATGGTACCACAGAGATTAACTGTCCTGCTATTGTTTCTCCAGTGATTGGGATTCCTAGGTGATGGGTGCACAAGTGACTAATCTTCCTCTCTGCTTGGTGCCTCAGTTACCGGGCCTCCTCTGTGTATGGTGCCACAGAGATTAACTGTCCTCTGCGATCAGTGCCACACCTACTGGCCTTTCTTCTTATGGGTGCCCCAGTGTCTGAATCTCCTCTCTGAAGGGTGACCCAGTTATGGGTCTTCTTCTGTGATAGATACCACAAGCCCTCTACTGTTATGTGTGCTGTTCTATCTGTCTTCTGTGATTTGTGCACTTGTGACTGCCTTCCTCTTTGATGGGGGCCACAGTGACTTTCTCTTCTCTGTGTTATGTGCAACAGTGATTGATATTCCTCTGTGATTAATGCCCCAGGTACTGGACCTCTTCCATATTTGTGACCCAGTGACTGGCACTCCCCCAATATGGGTGCTCCAGTGATTGTTCTTCTGTGATTGTTCCCAGTGACTGGATTTTCTCCATAGTTGGTGGACCAGTGACAAGCCCTCCTCTGTGATGGGTGTCAAAAATACAAGGCCTCCTCCATAATGGATGCTTCAGTGATAGACCCTCCACTGTGAAAAATGTCCCATTGACTGATCCTCCTCCATGGTGGGTATCACACTGAATTGTCCCTACTCTGTGATGGCTGCCCAAGTTTCTGGCCCTCCACTGTAATCAGAGACCCAGTGATTACAGCCCTTCCTCAGCCCCTCCTATAGGATACCCCAGTGACTGGCCCTTTTATATGATGGATGCCTCAGTCACTGGTCCTTGTCTGTGATGTGTGCTTCAGTGACTGGCGCTCCTCTCTGATGGTTGTCCTAGTGCCTGGCTCTCCTCTGTGATGGGTGCCCTAGTAACTGTCTTTTCTCTGTAATGGTTGTCCAAGTTACTAAATCACCTCTCAAATGTATGCCCTAGTGAGTAGTCTTCTTCACTGATGGGTGCTCCAGTGCCTGGAACTCTTCTATTATACATGCCCCAGTGACTGACACTCTTCTGTGATGGTTGCTCTAGTGACCGTCCCTCCACTGTGAAGGGTGTCCCAGTGACTGGCTTTGCTCTGTGAATGGTAACCCAGTGACAGAGTCTCCTCCATATTGGTGCACCAAATACTGTCCCTCCTTTATTATAGCTGACACAGTGAGAAAATGTCCCCTGTGATGAGTTTTCCTTTATAGGACCTTCTTTAAAATGGGTATCCCTTTGACAAACTCTCAATTGTATTGTTTGTTCCAGGTACTGGGCCTTCTTCTTAATATGTTCCCCATTGACAGGCTCTCTATTTTGTGGCTTATCCCAGGTACTGGGCCTTCTCCATAATGTGTGACCCAATGACTGGTCCTTTTATGTGATTGCTGTCTCAGTGACTGTCCTTCAAATATGTTGGGTACTGGAATGACTAGCCCTTCTTTGTGATGGGTGTAACAGAGACTGTGCCTCTTCCAAAATGCCCCAATTACTAGTCCTTCTGTGTTTGGTACCCCTGTTTCTAGGCCTGCACAATAATGTGTGCCTAAGTAACTTGTCATCCTCTGTGATGGGTGTCTTTGTGACTTTTCCTCCTCCCTAACAGATTCTCCACTGACTGGGCCTCCTCTGTATTGGTGCCTCAGTGACTGGATTGGCTCTTCTCTGTAATAGATGTCCCAATGACTGGGCCTCCTCTATAATGAGTGCTGCAATGACTGGTTTTCCTCATTGTTAGTTGCCCCAGTGACTGGACCTCCTCCATAATTGGTTCCCCAGTGACTGGGTCTCCTTGATTGGTGCCTTAGTGATTTGGCCTTCTCTGTGGTGGGTGTCCCACTTACTGGGACTAATCAATAATGGGTAACTATTGATTAGCCCTCCTTTGTGATGGGTGTCCCTGTGACTGGTCCTGTGTATGATTGGTGACACAGTGAAAGGGCCTCATCTGTAATAAGTTTTAGGGTGACTGGCCTTTCTCCATGATTTGTGCCCCAGCTACTGGCCTTCCCCTGTGATGGATGCCACAGTGACTAGCCCTCATCTTTAATGGGTGTCCCAGGGACTAGCCCTCCTCTGTGCTGTGTGCCTTTGTGACTAGCCTTCCTCTGTTTGGGTGCCATGGTGTATGGTCTTGCTCTGTGATGGGTGTCCTATTGACTGAGCCTCCTGTATGATGGGTGCCCCATTAACTGACTCTCATCTTTGAACATTGTTTAAATTACCAGGTTACCTTTATAATTGGTGTCCCAGTGACCAAACTATTTCTGTGATAACTAGCCAATTACACACTTACCTCTAAAATGGGTGCTCAAGTGACACACCCTCCTCTGTGTGGGTGTCTCAGTGACTGTTCTTTCTGTTATTGGTGGCCCAGTGACTGTGTCTCATCTATATTGTTGTTCCAATGAATTGCCATCTCTATTATGGGTTCCCCAGGTTCTGGACCTCCTCTGAGATTGGTGCCCCAGTGAATGCTTCTCCTACATAATGGTTGTCCCAGTTACAAACCCTCCTCTTTAATAAGTGTCCCAATTAAAAGGCCTTCTCCATAATGAATGTTTTATTGACTGGCCTTCCTTTGTGATGGGTGTTCCAGTGACTGAGCCTCCTCCATTATATGTGCCTCAGTGACTGTTTCTCAATTTTGACTGATACAGCAGTGACTGTTCTTCATATATGATGGGTGGAGCAGTGACTAGTTTCCCTCTGTGATGGGTACCTCGGTGACTTTTGTTCCTCTGAGACTGGTGCTCCAATGACTGACTATCCTCTGTAGTGTGTGCCACAGTTACTAATCCTCTTCTGATCTGTGTACCTATAACTGGGCTTCCTCCAAAATGGGTGTCCCGGTGACTTGCTCTACCCTGTGATGGGTGCCCTAGTTTACTGACCTCCTCCATAATTGATTTGCCAATTTTTCAACCTCTTCCATAGTACATGCTCCATTGACTAAAATTCCTCTGTGAGTGGTGCCTCAGTGATTGCCCCTCCTTGAAATTGGGTTCCTGAGTGACTAGACCCTCTCTCTGATGTGTGTTCCAGTAATAGGGCTTCTTTCATAATCGGTGTCTCAGTTACTAGACTTCCTCTGTCATAGATTTTCCAGTGACTGACTATCATCTGTGATGGGTGTCTCTCCACTTTGATACATGCGTTAGTGACTGGGCCTCCTCTACAATGAGTGTTCCAGTGACTGGCCCATCATTTTGATGTTTGCCCCAGAAACTTGAACCTCTGTAAAAAATGCTACATAGAATGATTTTCCATGGTGATGGATGTCCCAATGTCTAGTGTCCTATGTGATTGCTGTCCCAGTGATTGAGTCTCCTAAAAAATAGGTGTCTAAGTAAGTAGCCCTCCCCCATCATGTGTGCCCATGTAACTGTAACTCCTCCAAAATTTGTTCCCAAGTGACTGGCTATTCTCCATAATGGGTGATCCGTTGACTAGCTCTCCTCTTTGATGGGTGGCCCAGTTACTGGACTTCCTTCATATTGGGTGTCTCACTGACAAGTCATCCTTTGTGATGTGTTTCCCAGTGACTAGCCCTCCATGGTAATGGGTGCTCCTTGACTGGTCCTCCTCTTTAATGTTTTTCCAAGTGACTGGTCTTTCTACGTAAAGGATGTCCCAGTGACTGGTCCTACTTTGTTATCATAGTCACAGTGATTACCCCTCCACTGTGTGGGTTTTCCAGTGACTAGCCTGCCTCTGTAAGTAGTAAACTCAAGACTGACTTGTCTCTATAATGTGTGACTCAGTGACTGGTCTTCTTCTGCTATGGGTGGTCAAGTAAAGGCTCCTCCTCTATGATGGATGCCTCAGTGACTGACCATCTTCTGTGATAGATGTCCCAATGACTAACTGTCCTCTGTGATGGGTGCCCTGATGACTGAACCTCTTCTGTGAATGGGGCTCAAGTATCTTTCTCTCCTTTGTGATGGGTGCTTCAGTGACTGTCTCTCCTCCATGTTTGGTACCTCATTAACTGACAGTCCTTTGTGACCAGTGGCCAAGCAACTGTTCCTCTTCTCTAATAGCTGTCCCAATGATTGTCCCTTCTCTGTAATTGTATCCCAATGACTGGTGGTCCACTTTTAAGGCTGTCCCAGTGACTGGTCTCTTTGTTATGGGTGCACCAGTGATTAGCCTTCTTCTGATATGAGTGTCCCAGTGACGGGGTCTCCTCCATATTAAGGGCCCCAGTGACTGATCCTACACTGCAGATGGAGTCCCAGTGCTTGGGACGTTTTCATAATGGGTGCCTCAGTGACTAGCACACCTCTGAGATGTTTCAGTGACGGTTTCCCCTCTAAATGGGTGTGTCCCAGTGATTTGGCCTCCACTGTAATGGGTCCCCTTGTTACTGACCTTCCTCTGTGATGGCTGCCCCAGTGATGGGCCCCTCAATGTGATCATTGCCCCACTGATTGGACCACCTAGTAATCGATGCCTCTTTGTCTGGTCCTTCTTGGTGATGGGTGTTCTGGTCACTGGACATCCTCCATATTGTATGCTCTAGTGATTTGGCCTCCCTTGGGATTGATGCTCCAGTGACTGGCCTTCCTATATGATGGGTGCTCCATTGAATACCATTTTCTTTAATTGGTGTCACAGTGACTGGGTTTATTAAATAATGTGCACACAAGGGACTGGGCCTCCTCTGTGATTGATGCCCAAATTACTAGCCCTCTTATCTGATGGATGCCCTAGTATCTGGGCTCCCTCCACAACGGGTGCCATAGCAGCTGGCTATCTTCTGTGATGGTTGTTCTCGTGACTGGGCCCCCTTCATAATAGGTGCTCCATTTCTGGGCCTCCTCTGATGCACTAGTGATGGATCCTCCAACAAGTTGGGTGCCAGAGTGACAGGCTCTCCTCTGTGATGTGTGTCCCAGTGTATGGCTCTCCTCTCTGATTAGTACCCTCATTGAGTAGCCTACTTCTGTATCTGGTGCACCAGTGACTGGTCTTCCATTATAATATGTGACCCACTGACTGACACTCCTCTGCAATGGGTGTCTCAGTATCAGGCTCTCCTCTCTGATCGGTATCCAAGTGACTGGTTATCCTCCTTGAATGTTACTCCAAAGACTGTTCTTTCTCCATAATGTTTGTCCCAGTCACCAACCCATGTCCATTATGAGTGCCCCAGTGACAAGGTCTATGCTGTGAGTGGTGACCCAGTGACTAGTGCTCTTCCATAATGATTGCCCAGAGACTAGCTCTCCTCTGTGATGGGTATCCCAGTTATTGGGCCTCCTAAATAATGGGTGACCCAGTGACTAACTCTATTTTAATGCTTGTCCCTGTTATTGTTACTCCTGTGTGATTGGGACCCTAATACCAATACTGGACCTTTTCTATAGTGGGTGTCCCAGTGCCTGGCCATCTTCTGATTGGTGCCCTAGAAACTAGCTCTCCTCTTTAAAAAAGTCTCAGTGACTCATTCCCCTTGGTGATAGGTATCCCAATGACTGGCTTATCTCTGAGATTGCTGCCCCAGTGACTGGGTTTCCTACATATGTACCTCACTGACTAGCCCTACTCTATCATGGGTGCTCCAGTAATGTAACTGCTCAATTATTTATTTCCCAGTGACTCTCCATAATTCATACCCTAATAAATAACCCCCCCACGGTGATGGTGTTTCCAGTAACTGGGCATCCTCCATATTGGGTACACCAGTGACAAATTCTTTGATATTCATGTCACTGTCACTAGCCATCTTGATTTGTGGGTGCCACTGTAATTGGCCCTCCTTTGTAATGATTGTCCAAGTGACTGGACTTCCTGCATAATGAATTCCCCAATGACTGATCCTCCATTGTTATCATTTCCACAGAGACAGGCACTTTTCTCTGTGCATGTCACAATTACTAGCACTCTTATGTTAGGGATGACTCAATGACTGGCCAGCCTTTGTAATGGGTACCCTAGTGATTGGCTGTTTTTTGTGATAATTGTGCCAATGATTCAACCTCCTCTGTGATGGTCTTCTCAGTGACCGACTCTCCTTTGTGATGAGTGCCCCAATGACTTGGGCTCCTCATGGCCCCAGTTGCTGTCAGTCCTCTGTGATGGGTGCTGCAGTGATTATCTTTCCTCTGTTTGATGCTTCATTGTCACCTAACTGTGATTGGTACCACTGACTGGCTCTCTTTTGTAATCAGCCACCCAGTTACTGGTCCTCCCTAAGAAGTGTATCCCAGTGACTTGGCCTCTCTCTGTTGTATACTCCAGTTACTGGCCATCTAATGTTACGGGTGCCCCAGTGATTTTACTGGCTTTCCTCTGTGATGAATATTCCACTGACAGGGTGTCTTCTGTGTTGGGTTTAACAATAATAAGACTTTTTCTGTGATGGGTACCCACTGACTATTCCTCCTTATAATAAGTTTCTAAGTGACCAGTTCTCCTCTGTGATAGGAGTCTGTTACTGGACCTTCTCCATAAATGTTCCTCAGTGACTAGCCCACCTCTCTGATGGATATTAGAGTGACTAACCATCCTTCAAAATGGGTGGCCCATTGACTTGCCCTCTTCTTTAATGGGTGCCCTAATGACTGGACTTCTTCTGTGATGGGTGACCCAGTGAACTGCCCTCCTCTGTGATCAGTGCTTCAATGACTGGTCTTCCTTGTAATGAGTGATCCTGGTTTTGGCCCTACTTTGTGATAGGTGTCCCAGTGACTGGATCTTTTCAATAATCTGTACCCCAATGACTGGGCCTCCCCTGTGATTGGTGCCATAGTCAATGGCCTTTGTATATGATGTGTACCTCAGTGATTATCCCTCCTCTGTGATGACTGTCACAATGCCTGTTCCTCCTTTATAATTGGTGCCCAAGTAACTGGGCCTTCTATTTGATTGGTACCCCAATGACAGGCCACTTTATGTGATTAGTGCTGCAAAGAATTCTTCTGTGATGGGTGCTCCAGAAACTGTGCCCCCTCCAAAACCTGTGCCTCAATGAGTAGTCCTCCTCTGTGACTGGTGCACCAGTATGAGAACCTCCTTAATACTGAACGCCCCAGTGACTGGCTCTTTTCTTTGATGGGAGTCTCAGTGATTGTTCTTCCTCCATAATGGATGCCCCATTGACTTGGCATCCTCTGTGATTGATTTTCCAATGACAAGCTCTCCTGTCAATAGGATGCCCCATTGACTAGTCCTCTTCTATCATGGGTGTTCCAGTTACCAGACCTTCTCCATAATTGCTATCCCAGTGAATAGCCCTCCCCTTTATTAGGTGTCCTAGTGACTGGGTCCCGTTTGTGATGGGTTTCTCAGTGCCTGGGAATCCTCCATAATGAACAACCCAGTGACTGACTTTCCTCTGTGAATAATACCCCAATGACTTGCACTTCTCGGTGCAAAATCCTCCTTTGTGATGAATCCAGACAGGCTTTGCATCCCCTTGGTGGCTATCCCAGTTACTGGCATTCATTTGTGATCAAAGGACCCCCAGTGACAAAGCCATTCCTAAAGGTTGTCCCAGTGATTGACCCTCCTCTTTGATTATTACCTCAGTGATTGGCCCTCATCTGTGATGTGGGCCTGTGACTGGCTCTCCTTTGTGATGAGTGTTTCAGTCACTGGCCCTCTTCTGTGAGGTGTTCCTCCAAGACTGGCTCTCTTCTGTGATGGTTGCCCCAGTGACTGGGCCTCCTTCATAATGGATTCCCTGGACACTGGCCCTCCTTTATTATGGGTGACCCAAGACGATGATTCATTGATTGGCATTCATTGATTGACTGGTCTTCATATATGATGGATGTCCCTGTGAATAGCCTTCCTCTGTGATAAGTGTCACAATGACTCATCCTCCTCCATAATAGGTGCTCCATTAACTGGATGTCCACTGTGATTGGTGTTCCAGTGAAAGACCCTACTTAAAATAGGGTGTTACTGACTAGTCCTCCTCCTTATAACGGTTTCACCAATGACTAACTATCCTCTGTGATGAGAGGTCGACTTAATAGGTATCACAATTATCCCATGCACCAGTGAATAGCCCCCTTTTGTGATGCATTTCCCCTTGATTGGCCCTCATGTGTGATGGGTTCCCCAGTGACAGGCCCTCCTCTGTATGGGAAATTCCAGTAGCTGGTCCTTCTCCACTATTGTTGCCACAGTGACTTGCCCTCCTCTGTGATGGGAGCCACTATGACAAGCCCTTTTTTGATAGATTTCCCAGTTACTAGCTCTCCTCTGTGATGGGTGCTCCAGTGACTGGTCATGCTCTTTGATGGGTGATTAGTGACTGTCCGTCCTCTGTGATGGGTGACCTAGTGATTGGTCCTCCTGTGTCATGAGTGCCACAGTAAATGACTCTTATCTGTTATAGTTGTTCCAGTGGCTATCTCCCTTCAAAATTGGTGTCCAAGTGACTCGCTCACCTCTGTGATGATTGACCAGTGATTGGCCCTCCTCAAAAAACAGTGCCCCAGTTACTTGCCCTTTGTGATGGGTGCCCCGATGACTGGCCATCCTCTGTGATTGGTACATCAGTGATTGGGCTTCATCCTTATTGGTGCCTTAGTGATTGGTCCACCTTCATATGGGTGTCCCAGTTACTGCTTCTCCTCTCTGATTGGTGCTCAGTGACAGGTCCTCTTCCAAAATGATTGAGCTAGTGACTAGTCATCCTCTGGGATAAGTGCACTACCGACTGGGCCTTCTCCATAATATGTTTCCCAATTACTGGTTCTATTTTTAATAGGTGTGCCAGTGACTGCATCTCATCCATAATAAGTGCCCCATTAATTAGGGCTCCTCTGTAATGCTGCCCCAGTGACTGGTCTTCATATATGATGGATGTCCCTGTGAATAGCCTTCCTCTGTGATAAGTGTCACAATGACTCATCCTCCTCCATAATAGGTGCTCCATTAACTGGATGTCCACTGTGATTGGTGTTCCAGTGAAAGATCCTACTTAAAATAGGGTGTTACTGACTAGTCCTCCTCTGTCATGGGTGTTCTAGTAACTGGGCTTTCTCTACACTTGGTGTCCCAGTGCCTAGCCCTCTTCTGCAATGGGAGACCAAATTGCTTTCTCTTCTCTGTGATTAATGTCCAAGTGACTGGATCTCCTCTATAATGGGTGAACCGATGACTGATCCTATTATGTTGTGAGTACTACAGTGACTGACCTTCCTCTGTGAAAAATGCCCCAGTGACTAATCCTCTTTTGTGATGTTTACCAGACTGTCTTTGCTTTCCCTGTGATGAATAGACCTCCCTTTTGAGGGTTCTCCCACTTACTGGTTCTCCTAATTAATGTTTTTCCCAGTGATTTAACCTCCTTTGTGATGTTGGTCCCAGTGACTGACCCTTGTGCATGACATGTGACCCAGTGACTGGCCCTCCTATGAAATGGTGGTTCCAGTGACTACTCCCCTCCAAAATTGGTGCCCCAGTGACTAACTCACCTCTGTGATTGGTGTCCAGTGAACAGCCCTCCTATAAAATGGGTACCCCAGTGACTTTCTCTCCTCTGTGATGTGTGTCCCAGTGACTGGCTTTCCTCTTTGATTGCTGCCTCAGTAACTGAGCCTCCTTCATAGTGGTGCCCAGTGACTGGCCCTATTCCATATGGGTGTCCCAGTTACTGTTCCTCCTCTCTTTTTGTGCCCATTGCCAAACCCTCCTCCATTATGTTTGCCCCATGAAAAACAGTCCTCTGTGATGGGTATCCACTTACTGAGCTGCATCCATAATGGGTGTCTCAGTAACTGGCCCTTTCTTTGAAGTGTGTTCTAGTGAGTGGGTAGCTTCCATAATGTGTGCTCCAGTGACTGAGCCACACCAGTGATAGCTGCCCCAGTGACTGGTCTTCATATATTATGGGTGTCCGAGTGAGTAGTCCTCCTCTGTTATGTGTACCTTTGTGACTACATGTCCTCTGTGATGGGTGCCCCGTGATTGGCCCTCATCTGTAATGTGTGCCTCAGTAACTGGCTGTCTTTTGCAATTGATGCTTCAGTGACTGGCTTTTCTCTGGGTGATCCAGTGTCTGACTTTACCTTGTTATGGGTGTCCCAGTGAAAAGCTTTCCTCTGCGCTGGTTGCCCCAGTGACTTGGCCTCCTCCATAATGTGTGCCTCAGTGACTGGCCCTACTGTGTTATGGATGCCCCAGTGACAGGGTCTCCTCTGTGATTGAGGTCCTATTATCTGGCTCTGTGCCAATTTTTGCCCCAGTGTCTAACTGTTCTGTGATGGTTGACCCACTTACTGGACCTCCTTAAAAATGGGTGTCATAATGACTAGCCCTTCTTGTGATAGGTGTCCCTGTGACAGACCCTCTTGTGTGATGTTTGCCCAATGACTGTTCTTCATTGGTAATGGGTGTTGCAGTTACCGATCTTCTTAATAATTGACTGCATCTCTACTGTATGGGCCACAATGACAAGTTCTCTTCTTGGTGAGTGTCCCAATGGTTAATCCTCTTCTGTGAATAATACATATGTGTCAGTCTTTTCCTGTGTGTTGTATGCCACCGTGAGTAGCTCCAATCTGGATCAGTGCTCTATTGACTGTCCCTCCTTTGTTATGAGTTCTTTATTGACTGGACCTCCTTTGTGATGTGTGCCTCACTACAGGGTCTCATCTGTGATGGCTGTACCAATGACTAGTGTTCCTTCATAATTGGTGCCCCGTGACTATCGCACCTTTATGATGTGTGACTATTGACTTGTTCCCCTCCAAAATGGATGGTCCAGTGACTCATCCTCCTCTGTGATGCATAGGCAAGTGATTGACATTCTTCTGTCATCAGTGTCCCACTGACAGAGAGACTTTCACATTAGTGCCCCAGTGATTGGCCATTCTCAATTATGATCATCCCAGTGACAGAGCCTCCTTTGTGATTGGAGCCCCATTGACTATCCCTCCAAAGAGGCTGCCCCATTACCTAGCCTTCCTCTATGATTGGTGTTCTTGGAACTTGGTCACTTCCATAGTGTTCCTTTGACTGGCTCTTTTCTGTGATAGGTGTCCCAGTGACGAGCACTCCTCTGATACAGACACCCCACTGAGTTGGCTCCCTTTATATTGGTTACTCGAGGGACTAGCCCTCTTCTCTAATGTGTGTCCCACTAATTTGGCCTCCTCCATAGTGGGTTCCCAATTGATGGTACTCCTCTCTGTTGGATGTTCCAGAGACTGGCACTCCTTTGTGATAAATATCCGTGATTGATCATCCTCTGTGATGGGTACCACACTGACTTTACCTCCTCTGTGTGGGCTGCCCTAGTTACCAGCCCTCTTCTGTGCCAGAAACCCAGTGACTGAGCGCCTCCAGTGATTGACCTTCCTTTGTGATTGTTGACTCAAACACTGACACTTGCCTGTGATGTGTGCCTCAGTGACTGACTTTCCTTTTTGATGGGTGCCCCAGTGATTGGGTTTCTTCTGTGATCGTTATCTAATTGACTGTCTCTCCTTTCTTATTGGTTCCCCATTGAGTAATGTTTCTCTGTGATGGGTTTCCCAGTGCCTCACTCTCCTTTATTATATGTGTCCCAGTGAGTGACACACCTCTGTGATGGGTGCCCCAATAACTGGTCCTTCTCTGTAATGGGTGCACCAGTAACAGGTTCTCTTATATGAGCAGTGCCCCAGGACTGGTCTTCATCCATAATGAATGTGCTAGTGACTTACTCTTCTCTGTGATAGGTATCTAAATGTCTGATTCCCTTTTGTGATGTATGTCACATTGACTGACTCTCTTCTGTAATGGTTGCCAAAGGAACTGGCCCTTCTCCATAATGGGTTCCTCAGTGACTTGTCGTCCTCCATTATGGGTAACACAGAGACTGGTCCTCCTCTGACATTGGTGCCCTAGTGATTAGTGCACTTACAATAATGGTTTCCCCATTGGCTAACATTCTATTGCGATGTTTGTTCCTGTGACTTGCCATCATGTATGATGGGTGCACCAGTGATTCCCATTCTTCAAGATGGATATCCCAGTGACAGGCCTTTCTCCATGGCTTGCACCCCAGTTTCTGACCATGCTCTGTGATGTGTGCCACAGTGGCTGGTCCTGCTCTCATGGGTGCCCAAGTGACTGCCCCTCCTCTATGATAGGTGCTCTAGTGACCAGATTTCTGTTTGATGGGAGACCTAGTGACTAACCCTCTTCTGTGTAGGTTGTCCTAGTCACTTGCCCCCATCCATAATTTGTGCCCTTGTTACTAGCCCAATTCTGTGGTGGGTGAACAAAAACTGGCCTCCTGCAAAATGGGTGCCCCAGTGACTCATCCTTCTCTGGGATGGTTGTCCAAGTGACTTACATTCCTCTGTGATTGGTTCCTCAGTGACTTGCCCTCTTCCATATTGTTGCCCCAGTGACATGCCAACATTCATTATGGGTGCCAGGTGACTGAGACTCCTCTGTGATTGGTGCCCAGTAACTGGCTTCCCTCCATAATGATTTACCCAGTGACTAGCCCTCCTCTGTGATGGGTGTTACACTTACTGAGCCTCCTTCTTACTGGGTGTCCCATTGACTGGGCCCCATTGTTATGGATGTCCCGGTGACTGGGTCTCCTCCATAATGGGTGCCACAGTGAATATGCCTCCCCTGTGATATATGCCCAATGACTTGTCTTCATATGTGATGGTTGTCCCAGAGATTAGCCCTCTTCTGTGATGGAAAAGACAGTGACTGTGCATCCTCCATAATTGGTGCTCCAGTGAGTTTTCCTCCTTCATGATTGGTGCCCCAATGACTAGCCATCCTCTGTGTGGTGTGCTCTGGTGATTAACCCTCTTCTGTGGTGTGTGTCCTAGTAAGTGGACCTTCTCCATAATACGTAACACAGTGACTAGCATTCCTCAGGTTAGGTGCCCCAGTTTCTGGACCTCTGTATAATAGAAGTCCCATTTACAGGCCCTCTTCTTAATGGGTGCTCTAGTATTGGGCCTCCTTTGTAATAGGTGATCCATTGACTTGGCCCCCTCTGTGATCTTCCATTTACTGGGCCAGTTTTGTGTTTAGTTTTCCTCCAAATTGGGTAGCCCCGTGATTATAACTCCTCTCTGATGGGTGTTCCTGTAACTGGGCCTCCTCCATAATTGGTGTACCAGTAACCAGCCCTCCTTTGTGATGAGTGCCCCAGTGACTGACTCTCCTCTGAGATAGTTGTCCCAGTTACTGGGCCTCCTCTATACTGCGTATCCCAATTATATGTTCTCCATATTGGGTGTCCCAGTGACTGGCCTTCTACATAATTAGTGCCCCAGTCATTGATATCCCTCCATAACGATTGCCCCAGTAAGTAGCCATCCTCTGTTATGAGTTTACCACTTATTGGACCTCTTCAACAATTGATGTCCTAGTAACTAGCACTGCTTTGTGATGGACATGCACATGACTGGCCCCTGTGTGCCCTTCTCACTGGCCCTCCTGTATAATAAGTGTTCCATTGACTGGCTCTTCTCCATGATTTGTACCCCAGTGACTGACTCTATGATTAGTGCTTTTCTGTGTTGGGTGTCACAGTGACTAGCCCTCTTCTATGATAGGTGATATTGTGACTGACCTACCTCTGTGATGTGTGTCACAGTGACAGGCTCTGCTCTCAGGTAGTTATCCTATTGACCTGCTCTCCTGTGTGTTGGGTGTCTAGTGAATGGCTTTCATTTGAGATGGTTGGCCACGTGATTAGCCTTCTTTCATAATTGGTTCTGCAGTAACTAGCCCACCTCTGCGATGGGTGAAAAGTGACTGCACTGCCTCCAAAATGGGTTCCCCAAGGTCTAACACTTTTCTGCAATGGGTGACCTAGTGATTGGCCTTCATATTTTATTAGTGCCCCAATGAATGAGCCTCCTACATAATGCTGCACCAGTAATTGGTTCTTCTCCATTATGAGTACCCCAGACCCTGTGCCTCCTCTGTAATTGGTGCCCAGTACCTGGCCTTCCTCCATAATGGTTTTCCCCGTGACTAGCACTGCTCTGTAATGGGTATCTTGTTTACTGGGCCACCTCCATAAAGGATGCCACATTAATTGGCCTTCCTTTTTTATGCATGTCCCATTGACAAAGCCTCCCCATAGTGTGTGTCCCAGTAACTGGGCCTTCCTTGTGATTAGTGTCCCAGTGACTGGCCTTCATACATAACGGGTAGCCCAGTGATTAGCCCTTCTCTGCAATGAATGTGACAGTGACTCATCAGTTTCCAAATGGGTATCCCAGTGACAAGGCCTGCTATGTTATCTGGCCATCATATGTGATCAGTTTCCCAATTTCTGGGCCTCCACTATAATGTGTTCCTGAGTGACTAGCCCTCCTCTGTGATAAATATTTCAATGACTGGGCCTCCTTCATAATAGGTGCTTTATGAAGGGGACTCCTTTGTAAATTGCCCCACAGTGGAAAGCCCTCCTTTTTGATGGGTTTCTTAGTGACTAGCCATCCTCCTTCTTAACAGTTGTTCTAGTGACTGGTCCTCCTCCATAGTGACTGGCACTTCTTTGTGTTGGTTCTTCAGTGACTGACTCTCCTCTGTTATCAGTGCCCCATAACTGGCCCTCATCCTTAATGAATGTCATAGTGACTATCCCTCCTGTGTAATTTATGTGGAGATCTCTGACTCTTCTCTGTGATGTGTGTCCCAGTGACCGAGTCTCCTCTGTGATATTTACCCTAATGACTGTGTCTCTTCCTTAATGGGTGCCCCAGTGACTGGTCTTCCAATATTATGGATGCTTCAGTGACTAGCCCTCATCTGCTACGTGTTGCCCATCGATTGATACTCTTCTATGATGGCTGCCACAGTGACTGGTCCTCTGTAATTTGTGTCTAAGTGACTGGTCCTCAGCTGTGATGGGTAGCTCAGTGACTGACCTCCTCTCTGTTGAGTTCCCCACTGAGTATCCCTCCATTCTTCTTGGTGTCCAAGTGAATGACCTCCTGTGTGATGGATGATCCAGTGACTTGCTCTCCTATGTGATTGGTTCTCAGTCACTGGATCTTATCTATAATGGGTGTCACAGAGACTGACTCTCTTCTGTGATGGGTCCATCATTGATTAGCCTCCTCCTGTGATGGTTACTCCAATGATTGCTCCTACTGCATAATATTGGCGTCTGAGACACAACCCTCCTCTGTGATGGAATCCCAAAGTGACTGAGCCTCCTCCATAATGGGAACGCCTGTGACTAGCCTGCCTCTGTGATTGGTGTCCTAATGACTGGTCTTCTTCCAAGATGGATGGCCCAGTCACTTGCATTACTCTGTGATGGGTACACTAGTAACTGGCCCTCCTCTGACATAGGTGTCTCAGTGTATGGTCCTCCTCCATAATTGGGCTCACCAGTTAGTGGGTTCCTCAGATGAGTGCCTCAGTGTCTAACCCTACACTCTGATGGGTGGTTCAGAGACTGGTACTCCTCTACCATGGGTGTGACAATGACGGGGATTACTGTTTGGTGAATACCCCAGTGTTTAGACCTCCTCTGTGATGGGTGCTCCAGTTACAGTATCTCCTCTGTTACTGGTGTACTAGTGACTTGTCCTTTTCTGTGATCAGTGCTCCAGTAATTTTTCCCCATCAAATGGGTGCCCCAGCATCTGAACCTTCTCTGGAATGGGTGCATAACTTACTAGCTTTCCTTAGAGATGGGTGCTGCAGTGAATGAGCCACCAGCTAATGTGTGCCTCAGTGACTGGCCGGTCCCTGTGATAGGTGCCTAAGTTATTGGGCCTCTTCAGTGTTAGGTGCACCGTGGACTAGCCCTTCTCTGTGATGGGCACCACACTGAACTTTCCTCTTCTGTTATGGCTGCCCCATTTACTAAATGTCCTCTGTGATCAGATCACAGAGACTGAGCCCTCCTTATGGGTACCCCAGTGACTGATTATCTCCTAAGATGTGTGCCTCAGTGACTGGCCCTTGTCTATGATGTGTGCCTCAGTGTGTGGTTCTCCTTTGTTTTTAGTGCCCCGGTGAATGACTCTCCTCTGTAATGGGTGTCCCAGTGACTAGTTCTCCATCATGCTATTTATCCCAGGAACTGGCTACCCTCTTTGATGGTTGCTCCAGTGAGTTGTCTTATTCTGTGATGGATGCCCCAGAAACTGGCCCTTCTCTATAATATGTGCCTGAGTGACTGGTAATTGTCTCTGAGTCATTCCCATGTGATTGACCCTCCTCTGTGTCAGGTGCCCCTTTGACTGGCCCTCCCCTATGATCAGCACCCCAGTGACTGTTCTTCATACATAATTAATGTCCTAGTGATTAGGCCGCCTCTCTCTCTCTCTCTTTTTTTTTTTTTTGAGTTGGAGTCTCACTCTGTCACCCAGACTGGAGTGCAGTGGCTGCTCCCGGCCACCGCAGCCTCGACCTGCTGGGCTCCGGCGATCCTTCTGCCTCAGCCTTCCAAGTAGCTGGAACTACAGGCCTGCACCACTACATCTGGCTTATTTTTTATTTATTGCAGAGATGAGGTCTCGCCAAGTTGCCCAGGTGGTCTCGAACCCTTGGGCTCAGGCAATCCACTCACCTCAGCCTCCCAAAGGCACTGGATTACAGGTTGAGACACCGAGCCTGGCTAGGCTTCCTCTCTTATTGGTACCCTAATTTCTGGATTCCCTCTGTAGTGTGTGTCCTAGTGACTGACTGTCCTCTATGATGGCTGCACCAGTGACTATGGCTCTTTCATATGGGTGCCCCAAGACTGTTCCTCCTATCTTATGGGTGCCACAGTGACTGGGCCTCCTCTATAATTTGTGTCCCAATTACTGGAACTCCTCAATAATGGGTGCCCCAATAACTAGCCTTCCTTTAGGATGAGTGTTGCTACTGTGAATGGTCCTCCTGTGTGATAGGTGCCCAGGTGATTAGCTTTCCTCTGTAATGGGAGGCCCTTCTCTATGATTAGTGCCTCAGTAACTGCCATTCCTCTCTGATAGATGCCACAGTGACAAGTCAACTTCTGTGAGGGGTGTCCCAGTTATTAGCCCTTCTCTGTTACACATGTCTTTGTGACTGGCACTCATCTTTGAGGGGTACCTCAGTGAGTGGCTCTGCTCTGTGATTAGTGCTTCAGTTACATCCCCCCTCTGTGAATTGTACCCTAGTTACAGGCCCTAATGAGAAATAGTGCTCAGTGACTGGCACTCATCTGTGATAGTTTCAAAATTTACTAACCCTCCTCCATAGTTGTTGCCTCAGTGACAAACCTGACTCTTTGATGGATGACCAATAACTGGCCCACGTCCAAAGTTGATGCCCCTGTGACTCACCTCTGTGATGGATGAATCAATGACTGGGCCTAATCTACATCAGATCTCCAGTGATTACCCCAATTTTTAATGGTTGCCCCTTCACTAGCCCTCTGTGATGGATTCCCCACTTGCTGGCCTCTTACATAGTAAATGCCACAGTGACAGGCTGTCAAATGTGATGTGTATCCAGTGACTTTGCCTCCTCAGTAATAAGAGCCCCAGTGACTGGGCATCCTCTGTGATTGGTGCTGCAATGAACTTACATTTTCTGAGATGCATCCATGAATAGCCCTCTTCTATGAAGGATGTCCTAGTAATTGGGGGCACATTCAAAATGTCTGCCCTATTGACTGCCTCTCTGTCATACAAGTGTCAATTACTCGACCTTCTCCATAATGTGTGCCCCCATGACTGGCACTCATCTTTGATGGATGATCCAGTAATTGGGCCTCCTCCATCGTGGGTGCTCCAATGTCTAGACGCCCACTGTGATTGGTGGCCCATAACTGGCCCTCCTCCAATTGTGTGCCCCAGTGACTAGTACTCCTCTGTGATGGGTGTTCCAGTAATTGGGCCTCCTGCAGAATTGGTGTCCCAGTGAATATCCATTCTCTCTAATTGGTGCCCCAGTGACTGACTTTCCTCTGTGATGGCTGTCCCAGTAACTGGCTCTCCTCTGAAATAGATACTTCTCTGAGGGAGCATCATCTATAATTTGTTCCTCAATAATAGGCTCGCCTCTGTTTTTGGAGCCTCAGGGATTGAGTCCTTCTAATGGTGATCTAGTAACAGGCCCTGCTCTATGTTGAGTGATGTCTGCCTTGGCTCGTGACTTTTCTTTGTGATGGTGTCCCAGTGACTGACTTCTCTGTGATGATTATTTTGTCCCAGTGACTGGCTCTTCTTGCTGATGGGTGCCCCAATAATTATCCTTTTTCTGTGATGGTTGCACCCATGCCTGGACCTCCTCTAAAATATGTGTGCCAATTACTGAAACGTCTCTGTGATGGGTGGTCCAGTGACTGGCCCTCATCCATAATGGATGCTTTATTGACTAGCCCTCCTCTGTGTTTGTGCCCTAGTCCTGGCTCTCCTTTGTGATGTATGCCCTTGTTACTGGCTCTCCTCTCTAATGTTTGCCCTACTGACTTGGTCTTCAACATAGCAGGTGCCCCAGTTACTGGCACTCCACAATTATGGGAGCCCCAGTGATGAGACTGCCTCAATGCTTGGTGCCCCAGTGACTGGCACTCATCTATTATGCGTGCCCCGGTTACAAGCCATCCTCTCTGGTGTGATTTCTATCAATTGGCACTCCTTTCTCATGTGTGCTTCCATGACTAGCCCACCTCTGTAATCCATGTCCTAGTGACTGGCCCTCATCTATTATGAGTAATACAGTGACTGGTCTCCTCTTTGCTGGGATCCCCACTGAACAATCTTACATTGTTTTGAGTGTCCCAGTGAATAGCCTCCTGTGTGGTGGGGGGCCCAGTTAATAGCTCTTCTCTGTGAAGAGTACACAGTGACTTGCAGTCCTTTGTGATGGGTGTCACAGTGACGAACACTCCTCTATGATGGTTGCATCAGTGATTAACTTTTTTCTGTGATTGTTGCCCCAGTGACTGACAGTCCTTCATAATGGGAGCCACACTAACAGGTTCTCCTCTGCAATGGACGTCCCAGTAACTAGGCCTCCTCCATTGTGGGAGCCCCTGTAATTTGCCCACCTCTATTATGGGTGTAGCATTGACTAGCTTTCCTCCAAAATGTATGCCTCAGTGACTCACCTTCCTAGTAACTGACCATCCTCTGTGATGGGTGCTCCAGTTTATGGTCCTCCTCCATAACTGAGTGCCCCAGATACTGAGTCTCTTCTGTAATGGGTGCCTCAGTGTCTAGTCCTCCTTTTTGATGTGTGGTTCATAGACTTTACTTCCTCTGTACTTGGTGCCTCAGTGAGTATCCAATCTTTGTAATGGTATTCCGGTGACCAGGAGTCCTTTTTGATGGATAACTTAGTGTGTAGCCTTCTTCTGTGATGGGTGACTCAATGAGTAGCCCGTCTCTAAGATTGGTTTCCAAGGATTGTCCTTCTTTTGACCTCCTCTGGGATGGGTGCCTAAGTTACTATCCCTGCTCAGTGATGGGTGTCCCAGTGAATTAGCCTCCTTTGTAATGGATGCCTCAGTGACTTGCCCGTCTTAGTGCTAGGTGCTCTGGTAATGAACCCTCCTCTTTGACTTTGGATCCTCTGTGATTGCTGTTGCAGCTACTGGCCTTGCTCTGTGATTGAAGCCCCAGTAAAAAAAAATCCTCATAATGTGTCCCAGTGGCTGGTCCTCATGTATGATGGGTGCCTCAGTGACTGGCCATCATTTTGGTGTGTGCCTCAGTGCCAGGTATTCCTTTATGATAGGTACCCAAGTGACTTGATTTCCTCTATGATGGTTGTTCCAGAAACTAGCTTTCCTCTCCGATGTGTGCCTCAGTGATTAGCCCTTTTCTGTGATTACTGCTCCAGTGACTGGTTCTCTTCTGTGATGTTTGTCCCAGTGACTGGCTCTCCTAAGTGATGGGTGCCACAGTAGCTAGGATTTTTCTGTGATGGGTGCCCTAATGACTGGCCCTCTTCTATAATCGGTGCCCTATGATTTATACTCTGCTGTGATGGGTGCTCTAGTGACTGGCAGCCTCTGTACTCAGAATGCAGGTGACTGTCTCTCCTTTGTGATTAGAGCTCCAATGGCTTGTCCTCCTGAATGGTGAGTACTTTAACAACTAGCCCTCTTCAATTGTGGATGCTCCAGTGACTGGTTTTCCTTTATGTTGCTTGACCTAGTGACTGGCCATACCTGTGATGGGTGTCCCTGTGACAAACACACCTCTGGGATTTGTGCCTCAGTGATTGGCCTTCCTCTGGATGGTTGTGCTCTTCGACTGGTGCTCTTTAATAATGGATGCCCTAGTGATTAATCCTCATTTGTGATGGTTGCCCTAGTGACCGGCTAAACTTTTTGAAACATCCCCCAGTGACTGGCCTCTTCTGTGATTGGTGCTCCAGTAACTGGTTTTCCTTTCTGTTGGTTGCTACATTTACAGGGCTTACTTCATAATGGATGTACCAGTGACTGGTACTCCTCTGGGATGAGTACCTCAGTGAGTGGCCCAACCCTAGGATGGGTGCCTCAGTAACTGATCCTCCAATGGAATGTTTTCCTCAGTGAGTAGACCTCCTATGTGATTGACATCCCATTGTCTGACTCTTATTGTAATGGGTTCCCTAGTAACTGGTGCTCCTCTGTGATGGGAAGTTTTAGTCACTGACTGTCCTCTGTGCTGATGCCCCAGTGACTGTTCCTCCTCTGGATAGTTGTGCCAGTGACTGGTTCTCCTTTACAATTGGTCTCCCAGTGACTGACTCTTTTCTCTGATGGGTTCCCCAGTGTCTACCCTTCTTTTGTAATGGATGCCCCAGTGACTGACATTTCTCTCTAATGGACTCCTTATGACTGGCACCATTCTTTGATGCATGTCCTGGTGAATAGACCTCTTCTCTGATTGGTGCCCTAGTAAATGGCTCTCCTTTGTGTTTGGTGCCCCTTGACTGAAATTCCTATGTGCTGAGTGTCCCAGTGATTGGATCTCCTCCATAATGGGTGACCCAGTCACTGGACCTCCTATATTATGGATACTTCAGTGGTTCTGCCTTTTCTATGATGGGTGCCGTCCTCCTTAATAGGTGCTTCTATTACGCGCTCCTCTTTGTGATGGGTATCACAGTAAGCAATCCTCCTCCATAATTGGGTCCCAATACAAAGCTCTCCACCCTGATAGATGTGACAATGACTTGTCCTCCACTGTGATCAATGCCCCGGTGAATAACACTCTTCTGTGATGTGTACCATAGTAACTGGTTATCCTTGATAATGTGTGCTCCAGTTATAACCTAATCTGTGATGGGTGACCATGTGACTGGGTCTCCTTCATAATGAGTGCCCCAGTGACTGGTCTTCTGTGTGAATGATACTCCAGTGACTGAGGCTCTACTCAAATGGGTAACACAGTGACTGTCTTTCCTCTGAGATGGTTCTCCAGTGACTGGATCTTCTCTGTGATGAGTGGCACAATGAGTAACCTTCTTCTGTGTTGGTTATCCCAGAGACTAGCCTTCTTCTATATATGCACCTGTGAATGTTCCCCCTCTCTGATGGGTGCCCCAGTGACTAGCTCTCCTTTGTAATTAGTGCATACTTTTTGATGAGTGCCCCAGTGACTAGCTCTCCTTTGTAATTAGTACATACATGACTTGCTCTTTTCTTTAATAAATGTCCTCATGGTTAGTTCTCCTCTATGATGGGTGCCCTAGTGACTGGTTCTCTTCTATGATGGGTGCCTCAATGATTGCTTATTCTTTGTGACGGATGGACAAGTGATTGACTCTCCATTCTAATGTTTCCTACAGTGACTGGGCCACCTTAATAATGAGTGTTCCAATGACAAGACCTCTTCTGTGCTGGGTGCCCCAGTAACCTGGCTTCCTCCATAATGGGAGACTCAGTGATTGGTCATTCTCCATTTTGTAGGCCCTAGTTCTAGGCTCTCTTTCTGATGGTTGTCCCAATGATTTAACTTCCTCCATAAGGTGCTTCATTGCCTCTCCCTCCTCTCTGAGTATCCCACTTACTGGGCCTTCTCCATCATGGTGCCCCAGTGAATAGGCCTCCTTTGTAATTAGTGTCCCAGTCACTGGGTCTTCTCCATTGTGTACACTAGTGTCTTAGCTTCCTCTGTGATTAGTGCCCTGGTGACATGATTTCATATATAGTAGGTGCCCCACAGAAAAGCCCTCTTCTGTCATGGTGTCACAGTGACTGGGCCTCCTCTCTATTGGAATCACCTGTGATTAAACCTCCTTCATAATGGGTGCCAAAATGACTGGTCATTGTCTGTGATGGGTGACCAAGTGACTAGTCCTTTTCTCTGACTAGTGTCTTAGCAACTGGGACTCTTCCAAAATTGATGTGCCAGTGACTAGCCCTCTTCTGTGATATATGCCTTAGTTTCTGGGCCTCCTCCATGATATGGGCCCCAGTTAGTAGTCTTTTGTGATGGGTGCCCCAGTGAAGGGACCTCCTCCATAATAGGTGCTCCTTTGATTGGGCATCCTCTGGGATTTGTGCCTCATTGTCTGGCCCTCCTCTGTGTTAGATGTTCTAATAAATGGGCATCCTCCATAATTAGTGTCCCAGTGTCTAGTCCATTTCTGTGATTGGTGTTCCAGTAGTTGCCTTCCCCCATAATTGTTGTTCCAGTGACTAGCCCTCCTCTGTGATGGGTGTCCCAGTGAGCAGCACTCCTCTGGAATAAGTGTCCCACTGACTGGCTCTCATTTGTGATGGGTGCCCCAGTGACTGGTCTTCCTTTTTGGAAAATACCTCAGTGACTGATTCTCATCTGTGACGGGTGTCACAGTGACTAGTTTTTCTCTGTGATCACTACCCCCATTACTGGATCTCCTAAATATTGTGTCTCAGTAAATATCCCTCCTCTATAATGGGTGCCCCAGTGACTGCCATCATTCATAATGAGTGTCTTAGTAACGATCCCTTTTCTGTGATGGATGCCCCAGTAATTGGAAATTCCCCATAAAGGATTCCAAATTGAAAAGCACTTCTTTGTCCCAATAACATACCTTTCCCATAAACGGTGTACCCATGATTGTCTCTTCCCTGTGTGAATGTGATAGTGACTGAGCTTCCTCCATAATAGCTGCTCCAGTGACAGCGACTCCCGTGATTGGTGTCCCAGTGACTGACCAATCTCAATAATGGGTTCCTCAGTGACTAGACCTCTCCTGTAATGGGATTTTAGTAAATAGGCCTCCTCTATAATTGGTGTCCCACTGACTAGTCCACATCTGTGATGGATGTCCCCGTGACTGAAAATTTACTGTAATGTGAGCCCCAGAAACTTACCCTCCTGTGGTTTATCCCACAGAAACTTACCTACTACCTGGAGCTTCTCCATGATAGGTATTTCAGTGAGCATGCCCCATGACTGTTCCTCCTCTGTGGTGGCTGCCAAAGTGACTGAACCTCCTCTGTGTTGACTATCTTTCCTTTGTGAAGGGAATCCTGGTGACTGGGCCTCCTCTGATATTTTGTCTCAGTGAATATCCCTCCTCTGTGATTGGTGCCCATGTGAGTAACTCTTTTGTCCCAAAGATTGTCCCTCTCTGTGTTGAGTGCCCCAGTGAGTAACCCTTCTTTTTGTTGGGTGTCTCAGTGACACACCTTCATCTGGGATGGGTGTCCTAGTGACTGGGCTTTCCCTGTGATTTATGCCCCTGTTATTGGTCCTCCTCTGTGATGAGTGCCTCAGTTACTGGGCCCTACTGTGATGGGTGCCTCCATGACTGGCTGTTCTCTGTGATTGTTGCCACAGTGAATGGCTATCCTCACTAATGGGTAACCAAATGACTGGGCCTCATTGGGATAGGTGCCCCAGTAACTGGGTATTCCTTCATAATGGGTGCTTCATTTACTGGCTGACCTATGTGATTGGTGCCCCAGTGACTGTCTCTTCTCTAATTAGTGCTTCAGTGATTGGCTGTCTTCTGGGATGGAGGTTTCAATAACTTGTTCTCCTCTGTGATTGGTGGTTCACTTACTGACACTACTTTTTGATGTATGCCCCAGTGACTGATCATCTCTGTGATGATTGCCCCAGTAACTGACTCACCTCTGTGATGGGTGTAAAATGACTAGTCCTATTCAGTGATAGTTGCTCCAGGTATTATCCTTCTTCTGTTATGAATGCCCAATTGACTGTTTCTCTTTTCTCTTGTCGTGGTGACTGAGGCTTTTCCATAATGGGTGCCCCAGTGACTAGCTATTTTCTATGATGAATGTCCTTTGATTGGCCTTCCCCTGTGATATCTGCCCCAGTAACTGGTCCTCATTCATAATGGTAGCTCCACTGACTAGTGCTCCTCTGTGACTTGTTCCTCAGTCACTAGTCCTCCTTTTTATTTTTTGAGTTGGAGTCTCACTCAAAAAATAAAAAAGGTGCTTCCGGCCACCGCAGTGTTGACCTGCGGGGTTCCAGTGATCCTTCCACCTCAGCTTTCCAAGAAGCTGGAACTTCAGGTGCGCACTACCACGCCCGCTTAATTTTTTTGATTTATTGTAGAGATGAGGTCTCACCAAGTTGTCCAGGTGGGTCTTGAACACACGGGCTCAGGTAATCCACTCACCTCATCCTCCCAAAGCATGGTATTATAGGCTGAGCCTCCGAGCCCGGCTACTAGTCCTCCTTTTTGATGGCTGTCCCATTGACTCGTTCTCCTTCATGATAAAAGCCTCATCTCTGAGATGTGTGCCTCTGTGACAAGTCCTCCCTAGTGATGGCTACCCAAGTGACTGGCCTTTCTCCATGATAGGAGCTGCAGTGTTGGCCTCACCTATATAATGGGTGCTTCAGAGACTTGTCATCGTCTTTGATGGGTGCTGTATTGACTAACTTTCCTCTTTGATGTATTCCCCAGTTAATGTTCCTCCTTTGTAACTGTTGCAGCAATAAGTCGACCTCCTATGCATATAGTACTCCACTGACTGCTGCTCCTTCATAATGGGTCCAAGACAGACTGGCTCTCCTCCTTAATGGGTGCCACAGTAACTGACCCTCCTCCATAATGAGAGCCTCATTGACAGCCTATTCTCTGTGATGGGTGCATCAGTGACTATATCTCCTCCATGCTGGGTGCAGCAGTGGCTACCAATCCTCTATGATGGGTGCCCCAGTGACTGGGCCTCCTTTGTATTGGGTGCCCCATATCTATCCCTACTCTGTGATGGGTGCTGCAGTGACTAGACCTGCTCTGTGAGGGGTGCCCCAGTGACTGGCCTTCCTCTGTGAATGACATTCCATTGGCTAGCCCCTCCTTAATGGGTGCCTCAGTGGCTGGGTCACCTCTGTGATGGATGCCCCAGTGACTACTTGCCCTCTGCGTTTGTGCCGTTGTGACTAACTCTCCTCTGTGATGAGTGCCACAGTTACTGACCCTGCTTTGTGATGAGTGCACCAGTGAGTGAACTTCTCTGTGATGGGTGCTCTATTGACCCTCCTCAGTGATGGTTGCCAGTGACTGGCCCATTTCTTTGACAGACAATCCAGTGATTGGTTCTCTTGATGGGTGCCCCAAAGACTAGGCATGATCTGTGAGTGGTGCTCCAGTGACCAGTGTTCCTCTATTTTAGTGACTCAGTGATTGGCCCTCTCCCTAGTGGGTGCCCCAGTGATTTACACTCATTTGCAATATGTTTCCCAGCTACTGTCATTCCTAGATGATGGTTGCACCAGTGACTGGCCTTTCTCGGATGGGTGCTGCAGTTATTGACTCTCCTCTGTTTCAGTGCTGCTGTTGCTTGCCCTACTCTGTGATAGATGGATGTCCCAGTGAAAAGCCTCCCTTTTTGATCAGTACCCCAGTAACTGGTCCTCCCCTATACTGTGTACTACAGTGACTGACTCTACTCTGTGATCCTTGCACCACTGTATGGCTTTCCTCTTTGTTAGATGCCCGAGTGACTTTCCCTACTCTGACATGGGTGCTTTAGTGAAAGACTCTCCTCTGTGAGGAGTTTCACAGTAAATGGGTCCCTTCTGTGATGGGTGTCTCAGATACTGGGCTTTCTCTGTAATGAGTTTCCCCATGACTGGTTCTCCTCTGTGATTGGTACACAATATCTAGACCCTCCCTGTAATGGCTGCCACAGTCACTAGGTTTCCTCTCTGATCCTTGCCCCAGTATATGACTTCTTTTTGATTGATGTCTCAGTGAGTGTCCCTCCTCCAACTTGGGTGACTCATTGACTGGCCTTCCTCTGTGATCAGTTTTCCAGTGACTTGTTCTCCTCTGTGATGTATTAGACTTTCTCCTCACTGGATGCTCCAGTGAATGGTTCTCCTCTGTTGTGGCTGTCATAGTGACTGATCCTACTCAATAGGTGCTTCTTTGACTGGGACTCCTCTGTGATCATTGCCTCGGTGACCAGTCCTCCTCCAGATGGATGCTGCAGTAACTAACCTTACTCAGTGATGTGTATTTCAGTAAATGGGCCTCCTCAATAATTTGTGTCTCGGTGACTAATCCTGCTGTGACGGGTGTTCCAGGGAATGATTTGCAGCTTTGACAGATGCCCCAGTTATTGAATATCCACTGTAATAGGTGCCCCAGTGACTGGCCCTCTTGCATAACTGGTGCCATAGCCACTGTCACCCCTCTGTTATCAGTGCCACAGAGGAAAGCCTTCTTCTCTCTGGGTATCCCGGGAACTATCCTTTCTCAGTGAGTGGTTTCCCCATGACTGGCCTGCCTCTGTGATGGGTGCACCAGAGTCTGGTCCTTCTCTGTTATGGGTGCTATGGTGATTGTACCTCCCTTGTGGTGGATGCCTCAGTGACTGTCACTCCTCTCTTACGTGTGACCCATGGCTGGTTCTTCTCTGTGATGAGTACAGCAGTGACAGACCCTGCTTAGTGATTGATACCCAAGTGACTGGGCCTCTCTCGTAATAGGTGCCTCAGTGACTGATCGTCTTCCATTATGTGTGCCCCAGAGACTAGGCCTCATTTATGATTGGTGCCCCAGTAACTGGCACTTCACCATAGTGGTTGCCACAGTGACTAGTCCTCTTCAGTGAAGGTTGTCCAAATGACTGCCCTTCCTACACAATGGTACTCCAGTTACAGACCCTCCACTGTTATGGGTGACACAGTGACTAGCCCTCCTGAGTTGGGTATACCAGAGATTAGCCTTCCTCTCTGTGTGGTGCTAATATGATTGACTGCCTCAGTGATGAGTACCCCAGTGACTTCCCTTTCTCTGTGATTAGTACCCCAGTGACTGGGCTTCTTCTATGATGAGTGCCACGTTGACTAGTTTTCTCCTGTGATAGCTGATACATAATAGGAGCCCCATGAGTGATCCTCCTCTATTATGAGTGCTCCAGTTTCTGGTCTGCCTCTGTTATTGTTGACCCAGTGACTTGTGCTTCTCCATATTGACTGCCTTAGTGACTAATTCTCCTCTGTGATGCTGTCCCACTTAATGGGATTCCTCAATAATTGGTGACCCAATGATTAGCTTTCCTTTTTAATGGTGTACCTGTGATTAACCCTTTTATGTGATGTGTTCCCCAATTACTGGTCCTCAAGGATGTCCCCATGAATGACCTGCCTCTGTGATGGGTATCCTAGTGTTGGCCTTCCTCTCTTATGAGTGCTACAGGCCCTGCCCTTCCTTTTTCTTGGCTACCCATTGACTGGCTCTCCTCTTGGATAGGTGCCCCACTGATTAGCCCTCATTTTTGATTATTGTCTTCTTCTGTGTTTGGTGCCTTATTGACTGCCCCTCCTCTGTGATCTCTGATCCAGTGACTGGCCTTCATCATTGATTGGTACCATATCACTGGTCTTCTCTATCATGGGTGCCCCAGAAACTGGTCTGCCACTATGATGGGTGACCCAGGGACTAGATTTCCTCTGTGATTGGTGCCCCAGAAACTGATTCTTCTCTGTAATCAGTGGCCTAGTGACTGTCTCTCATCTGCCATTGGTGCCGCAATGACTGACCCTCCACCATAATGCTAACCACAAATGGCTAACTCTATTTGGTGGAAGTGGTCCCAGTGACTGGCTCTCTTCCATAATGGGTGCCCAAGTGACTGATCCTTCTCTGTTATGGTTACCGCAAGTCTAGCCCTTCTTTGTATTGGTTGTCCTGGTGAGTTTCCCTCCTTTATGAGGGGTACAGCCTTGACTAGCCCACCTCTGTGAATGGTGCCCCAGTGACTGGCCCTCTTCTTTTATGAGTGATCCAGTGACTGTCCCTCCTCTGTGATGGGTGTTAAGTGACTTTCCCTTCTCTGGGAGGGGTGTCCAGTGAGTAAACCTCCTCTGTGATGAGTGCCTCAATGACTTCACCTCCACTGTGATGTATGTTCATGAATTGGCTATCTTTTATAAAGTAACTGATCTTCCTCTATGATCAGTTTCACAGTGATTAGCTTCCCTCTGTGATCGCTGTTCCAGTGATTGGGTTTCCTACATAATGGGTTCCTCAGTAAGAAGCATTCCTCCATTATGTGTACCCCAGTGACTGTACCTCCTCAGTGACATTTGCCCTAGTGACAGACTCTCATTCATAATGAATGCCTTATTAAATAGCTTTACTACTTGATGGGTACCCTGGAAAGTTGGCTTTCTCCACAGTAGCTGCCCCAGAATTAAGCCCTCTTTTCTGATGGTTGTCCCACTGGCTGGATCTTCTCAATAAGTCGTGTCTCCTTGACAGGTTTTCCTCTGTTATGGATGCCAGTGACTGTCCTCCTCTGTGATGGGTGCTCCCATGACTGGCCCTCCTCTGTGTTTGGTGTCCCGATGTTTGGACGTCTTCTGTGATACTTGTCCAAGAGACTGTCCCTCCTCTTTGTGGTTCCCCAAATTATTCTTCCTCCTCTATGATTGGTGTCCAGTGATTGACCCTCCACCAAAATGGTTGCCAAAATGAATAGCTGCCTTCTGTGACGAATGTCTCACTTACTGGGGCTCTTCCATGAAAGTTTCCCAGTGACTGGCCCTCCATTGTGATAGGTGAACCAATAACTGAGGTACTTCCATAATTTGTGTGCCAATAACTAGGCATACTCTATGAACGGTGCCCTAACGACTGGCCATCTTCTGTGATGGGCACCCAGTGACTTGTCTTTTTTTTCTGGATGTCACAGTGACTAGACCTCCTCCATAATGTGTGTCCTAGTGACTGGTGTTCCTCTGTGATTGGTATCCCAATGACTCAGCCATCTCAATAATAGATGCTCCATTGATTGGCCTCCTCCATGATTGGTGCAACAGTGAGTGGCCTTCATATGTGATGGGTACCCCAGTGACTAAACCTCATATAAAGGGTGTCACTGTCACTGAACCTCCTCGATAATTAGTACCTCAGTTAAAGGTCCATCTCTGTGATGGGTACAGTAATGAATACCCACCCTCTGTGATGGATGTTTCAGTGACTAACCATATTTTGAGATGGGTGTCCTTATAACTTGCTCCTGCCTCAATGGTGCCTCAGTGAATAGCCGTCCTCTGTGATGAGTGCCCCTGTTTCTGAGCTTTCTCCAAATTGACTGGCCTAGTGACTGTGATAGATGTCACAACGATGACCTCTCCTCTGTGATAGATCCAGCAGAGACTGGACCTTCTTTTTAATAGGTACACCAGTGCATGGCCATTCTCTGTGATGGGTGCCAGAGTGACAGGCCCTCCTCTGTGAAAATTCCACAGTGACTGCTCCTCCTCGATGAGGATCACCCCAGTGACTTGTTGTTCTCAGTGATTATGGCCCCAGTTACTTTGTCTTGTACATAATTGTTGTGTCTCTGTGAATAGCTCTTCTCCCTTTTAAATGCTCCAGGAAATTTGCCTTCTTACTAGTTTGTGGCCCAGTGACTGGCTCATCTCTATATTGGGTGTTCTAGTGACTAGCCCTCCTCTGTGATGGATGTCTTGTTGAATTACCCTCCTCCATTATGAGTGCCACAGTGACTGCATCTTCTCTATGATTTATGCACCAGTGACTGGCCATTCTCTTTGATGAATGCACCAGTAACTAAGTCTCTTCTATGGTGGATGTCTTATTAACTAGGCCTCCTCCAAACTATGTGCTCCAGTGACTAGTCTTTCCCTATGTTGGGTGCCCCAATTTCTGCAACTTCTCCATAATATGTGAACCATTGATGAACCCTCTTCTGTGATGGAGGTTCCTGTGATTGGGCCTTCTGCATAATATGTGCTACATTTTCAGGGTCTTATTTGTGATTGGTACCCTAGAGACTGATCCTCCTCCCAACTGGATACCAGAGTGAATAGTCCTCTTCTGTAACAGGTGTTCCAGTGATTGAGCCTCCTCTGTAATGATTGTCCTAGTGAAGAACACTTCTCTGTGAGGGGTGTCCTCATGACTGCTCTGCCTTTGTGATGGGTACACCATTAACTCCTCTGTATTGGGTGCCCAGTGACTGGCACTCCTCTGTGATGGGGACCTCAGTGACTATTCCAGCTCTGTGTTTGGAACCCCATTGACTGGACCTCCTCTGTTATTGGTGCCCCTGTAACTGGTTCTTCTCTGTAATCAGTGGCCCAGTGACTATCCCTCATCTGTCATTAGTGCCCCAATGACTGACCCTCCACCATAATGCTAACCCCAGTGACTAACCCTATTTAGTGAAGGTTCTCCCAATGACTGGCTTTCCTCCATAATAGGTGCCCAAGTGACTGGTCCTCCTCTGATATGGTTACCGCAAGTCTAGCCCTTCTTTGTGTTGGCTGTCCTGGTGAGTTTCCCTCCTCTATGAGGAGTGCAACCTTGACTGGCCTGCCTCTGTGACTGGTGCCCCAGTAACAGGCCCTCCTCTTTTATGGGTAACCCAGTGACCGTCCCTCTTCTGTGATGGGTGTACAAGTGGCTGGTTCTTCTCTGGTATGGGTGGCCCAGTGACTGGACTCATCTTTGATGAATGCCCCAGAACCTGGCCTTCCACTATGATGCTGTCCCAGTGACTGTCCCTCTTCCATCATGGGTACATCAGTGACTGAGCCTCCTGCCTGATATGTTCTTCAGTGACTGGGCATCCTCTCTCATGGTTGCCCCAGTGACTTCCCCTCCTTTGTGATGTGTGACCCAGTGATTGACCTCACCATATATGTGTGCCATTGTAACTGGTCAAAACTCTGTGAAAAATGCCACACTGACTGATCCTCATCCGTGATAAGTGTAACAGTGATTATCTTTCCTCTGTGATCAATGTTCTAGATACTATGTCTCCTTCCTCATTCATAATAAGTGCCTCATTGACTAGCCCTCCTCCATTATCAGTGCCCCAATGACTATACCTCCTCAGTGAATTGTGGTTCACTAACTGACCCTCCTTCATAACGGGTGACCTATTGACTAGCTTTTCTCTGTGATGGGTGCCTCCTCTGTAATGGGTGCCCAGGTGATAAGCCCTTTTATGTGATGTGTGTCCCAGTGACTGGCCCTCCACAGTGATTGTAGTCCCATCACTAGCCATTCTACATAATGGGAGCCCCAGAAATTGGTCTTTCTCTGTTATCAGTGCTACTGTGACATGTCCTTCTTTATGTGGGTGTCTAACTGGTTAACTCTTCTCTGTGAAGGATGCTCCCAGACTCTGTTATGGGTGCTCCAGTGACTGTGTCCTTTTTGTAATTGTTGCCACAGTGAACACTCTTTCTTTGTGATGGGTGCCCGGGTGACTGACCCTCTTAAACAATAGCTGTCCCAGTGACTAGCCCTTCTCTGTGATAAATGAAGTAGTGATGGCTTTCCTCTCTGATGGATGCCCCAGTGACTGGGACTTGTCTGTGATCAGAGATCCAGTGAAATGCTCTCCTCTGTGATTAATGCCTCAATGTTTGTCCCTCTTTTGTGTTTGGCACTACATTGACTGGCATTCCTCTGTGATCAGAGCTCCAGTGCTTGGTCCTCCTCTGTATTTGGTGATTTAATGACTTGCTTTCATTCGATTGGATACCCAGTGACTGGCATGCTCTGTGATATTTCCCTGGTGACTGACCTTCCACAGTTATGGATTTCCTTGTGACTTGCCTTCTCTGTGATGACTGACCCAGTGAATTGCTCCCCTATGTGATGTGTGCTCCTAAAAGGGGCCCTCCTCTGTAATGAGTGTCCCACTGATTGTCTCTCTTCTGGGACAGGGTCCCTTGTGATTAGCTTTCTACTATCTTATGTGCCCCAGTGATTCGCTGTCCTCCATAGTGTATGCTCCAGTAATAGGCCCTCCTCTTAAATGGGAGTCCCTGTGACTAAGCCTCCTCCATAATGGGTGTTCCAATGACTAGCCAACCTGTATTGAGTGTCCTAGTGACTGTCATTCCTCTGTCATGGAAACCCAATGATAGGTCCCTTTCCCTAATGGATGCCCCAGATGCTGGCTCTCCTCTGATATGGATGATTCAGTGTCTAACCCTCCTTTATAATGAGGGCTCCAGGGACTATTCTTCCTCTGTGATGGGTGCCTCAGTGACTACCCAACCTCTTAAGGATACTTCAGTGATTGGTCTTTCTTGGTTATGGGTCACCCGGTGAATAACCATCCTCTGGGATGAGTGACCCAGTGATTGATCCCTCTCTGGGATCAAAGCACCAGTGATTGATCCTCTTCCTAATGAATGTTCCAGTGTCTTATCCTCCTCTGGGATGGGTGCCTCAATTACTAGGCCTCATCTGTGATGATGGCCTATGGGACTGACTCTGCTGTGATATGTGCCCAAGAGACAAGCCATCTTCTGTCATGAGTGTCACTGTGACTGGACCTCCTAATGGGTTTCCCAGTGACTTGCACTCCTTTCTGTTGGGTACATCAGTGTATAGCTCTCCTTTGTAAGGAGTGTCCCTGCAACTGCTCATCTTTGTAATAGGTACTCCAGTGACTGGCACTAATCTATAATGTGTGTCCCATTGAATGATCATTTTCTTTGATTGCTGTCCCAGTGACTGGGTCTCCATTGTAATGAGTGTCCAGTGACTACATCTCTTCAGTGATGGGTGACATCGAAATGAAACAGGCTCTCTTCTGTGATGTGTACATCATTGACAGTTACTCCTTTGTGAAAAATGCCTAGTTGAATGACCTCCACTGTAATTGATGCCCCAGTGACTAGCGTTCCTTTTCAATAACTGCTTTCCTCTGATATGGGTGCACCATTGACTGTCTCTTCTCTGTGATGGGTGACTGATTGACTGGTCCTCTTCATTGATGGGTATCCCAGTGAGTGACCGTCTTCTGTGAAACTTGTCCCAGTGACTGGCCCTCCTCCATATTAGGAGCCCCAGTGATTGGCCTTCCTCCGTGATTAGTTCCCCAGTGACTGGTATATATCAGTGATAGGTACTCCAGTGACTGGCCTCCTCTGTGATGCGTGTTCCATTGACTAGTATTCTGCTATTATGAGTGTTCAAGTGACTGACCTCCTCTGATAGGTGCACCAGTGAATTGCTCTCCTTTGTGATGGGTGCCCTGTTTACTGGATCTCTTCCATCATTGTTTTTCTATTGTTTGGCTCTTTTCTGTCATCAGTGCCCTAGAGGCTGCGCTTCCTCTGCAATATGTGGCTTAGTGACAGCCACTCATCTGTGATTGATCAGCCTGTGACTGGTCCTCCTTTGTGAAGGGTGTCTCAGTTGGCAGGCCCTCCTTATGTTTGGTGCCCCAGTGAGTGGTTATCATCCATAATGAATGCCCTAGTGACTACACCTACTCTGTTCTGTACCTTAATGACAGGCTCTCCTATGTGTTGTGTGCCCAAGTGATTGGCTGTCCTCTCTGATGGATAAACCAGTGACCGAGTGTCCTACAAATGGGTGCCCCAGGGATTGGTCTTCCTCTGTAATGGGTAACCCAATAACTGACCCCACTCCTATGAATGCCACAGTGACTGCCATTCCTCTTTGATTGGTGTCCCAGTGACTAGCCCTTGTCTGTGAGTGATGAACTTGTGATTGGCCAGCTACTGTGGTAAGTGCCACAGAAACTGGTCTCCTCTGTTATGGCTGCCCCAGTGACAACCACTACTCTGTAATGGGCGATTCTGTGACTGTCTTTCCTTTGTTATGGGTGCACAGGGGACTTGCCCACTTTTGTGATTGTTTCCCCATTAACTGGTCATCCTTTGTGATAAGTGCTCCAGCGATTTTCGCTTCCTCTTTGATGGGTACCCCTGTGACTGCCCCTCCTTTCTGATGGTGACTAAATTGCCTAAACTTCTTCCATGATTCAAATAAGCCCTGTTCTGTGTTAAGTGCCTCAGTGACTGACTCCAATGTTATGAGTTTCCCAGTGTCTTGTCCTTCTGTGATGTGTGCCTCAGTTAATTGCTCTCCTGTGTGATCTGTGTCCCAATTACTGGTTCTCCTCTGTAATGAGTATCCCTGTGACTAGCTCTCTTCTGTGATGTGTGCCTGAATGATTAGCCCTATTCCATAATGGCTGTCCAGGGATTAGCCCATCTCTTAGATGAAAGTCCATGTGACTTAGCCTCCTTTATAATGGGTGTCCCAGTGACTAGCCAAGTCTGTGTTGAGTGCTCTAGATACAGGCCTTCCTCTCTCAAGGGAACCTAGTGATAGGTCATCCTCCATAATTGGTGCCCCAGTTGCTAGCTCTCCTCATGATAGATGCTCCAGTGTCTAGCCCTTATTTATTATCATGGTCTCGATGACTTTTCTTCCTCTGTGATGGGTGCCTCAGTGACTACTCAATGTGTTATGGATGCCCCAGTGACTGGACTTCATTGGTGATGGGTACCCCGGTGATTAGCCCTCATTTGGGATATGTGCCCCAGGAATGGTATCCTCTGTGAAGGGTTCCCCTGTGACTTACTCACCTCTGGGATAAGTGTCCCAGGAAATTTTCCTCCTTCTAATGAGTGCTCCAATGTCTTGACCTCCTCTGTGATGGGTGGCTCAATTACTAGCCCTCACCTATGATGTGTGCCTTAGTGACTGACTTTCCTCTGTGATGGGTATCCAAGAGAATAGTTTTCTGTTATGGGTGCTCCAGTGACTGGATTTCCTCCTAATAGGTTTCCCAGTGACTGGCTCTCCTCTGTGTTGGGTATACCAGTGTATATCCCTTCTCTGTCACGGGTGCCCTTGTGACTACCTCCCCTTTGTGATAGATGCCCCAGTGACAGGCAGTGCTCTATAATGTATGCCTTATAGTCAGTCTGTCTTCTATGGGTGCTGTCCCAGTGACTGGCCCTCCACTGTGATAAATTGCCAGTGATTACACCTCCTCTCTTATGGGTGACTCAGAGACTGGTTCTCTTCTATGATGTGTGCACCAGTGAAAGACACTCCTGTGTGAATGACTGTCCTCAGTGACTGACCTCCTATATAATTAGTGTCCCAGTTACTAGCGTTCCTTTTATCAAGACGTAGTGACTGGGTCTTCTTCATAATGGGGTGCTCAGTGAAATGCCCTTATCTATTATGAGTGCTCAGTGACTTGCCTTCTCAGTGATTTGTGCCCCAGTGACTGTCTCTCACCTGTAATAGGTGATCTAATAACTATCCCTCCTCTTTGATGGATGTCCCATTGACAAGCCCTCTTTTGAGAAGAGGGTCCTGGTAATTGTGCCTCCTCAGTTATCAGTGCCAGAGTGACTAACTCTCCTCTGTGATTTGTGTCCATGTGGCTAGCTCTTCTCTGTGAGGAGTGCCTCTGTAAGTGGCCTCCCTCAGATGGGCTCCCCATTAACTGGCCTTCCTTTGATATAGGCATCCCACTGACTGCCCTTCCTCTGTGATGAGTGACCAAGTGACTGGCCTCCTTGTTGATGGTTTCCCCAGTGAATGGTCCTCCTTTGTGAAGCTTGTCCCAGCGACTGACTGTACTCTATAATGTATGCCAAGTGACTAGCTCTCCACTCTTATGGGAGCCACAGAGATTACCTCTCCTCTGTATTAAGTGTCCAAGTGCCTGGGTCTCCTCCTGATGGGTGCCCCAGTGACTGGTCCTCCTCTGTTATGAATGTCTCAGTGCAGCCTCTGCTCCTGATGAGAGACCCAGTGGCTGGCATTCCTCTGAAATGGGTTCCACAGTGACAGACTGTTTTTTATTATAGATGCCATAACAAGTGACACCCCTCTGTCTTGTTTACCCCAGTGACTCACCTTTCTCTATACTATGTGCCCAGTGACTGGACTTTCTCTGTGATGGGTGGCACAATAATTGACACTTTATTCTAAAGGGTGACCCATTGATTGACCCATGGTATGACTAGTTCCTTAGTGATTGGGCCTCCTCTATAATAGATGCCATAGTGGCTAGCCCTCCTTTTTGATGACTCTCCCAGTGATTGGTTGTTCTATGCAATGGGTGACACAGTGACTGACCCTGATCCATGATGAATGACACAGTGACTGACCCTCCTCTGTTATCAGTTTCCCAGTGACTGGCAATCATTCATGTTTGCTCTAATGACTAGATCTCGCCTGTAATTAGTGCACCAGTGACTGACCTTCCTGAATAATAATATCCCCAGTGACTATCCCAACTCTGTGAAGATTGTCCTGGTGACTGGCACTCCATAATAATGGGTGCCTCAGTGATTCGTTATCCTTTATGATGGTTCCTCTGTGATTGGTGTTTATCAATGATGGGTACCCCAGTTATTAGTCTCCTCTGTGATGGGTGTTCCAGTGACTGGCACTCTGCTGTTATTGGTGCCCAGCCTCCAGTCTGATGGGTGCCCAGTGAATTGCTCTCCTTTGTGGTGGTTGCACCAGTTGCTGGATCTTTCTATGATGGTTTTCTAATGTCTGGAGCTCTTCACCATGATTGATCCAGTGACTGACTCTTCTTGACAGTATGTGGTTTAGTGACAGGAACTCCTCAATGATGGATCAGCCAGTGATTAGTCCTCCTTTGAGAATGGTGTCTCAGTTGGCAGACCCTCCTTGTGTTCTGTGCTCTATAATAATGAATGCCTAGGTGACTAGATCTACTCTGTGTTGTATGCCCTATTGACTGTATCTTCTTTGTGTTGGGTGCCCAAGTGACTGTCTCTCTTCTGTGAAAGTTAACCCAGGGACTGATACTTACGAAAAATGGGTACACCAGGGACTGGCCCTCTTCCATAATGTATACCCCAGTGACTGCCCCTACTCTTTTCTTCATGCTGCAATGACTACCCCTATGTGATGTGTAGTCCAGTGACTAGTCCTTGTCTGTAGGGAATGTGCCTGTGCTGGACCAAACTCTGTGATGGGTACCACAGTGACTGGCCAATTCTGTCATGGCTTCCCCAGTGACCATCACTAATTTGTGAGGGGTGACCCTTTAATGTCAAGATGCACTTAAGATGATTCTGAGTAGCAGTTTGGAATTAAAAATTAAATCTGTTTCTGTTTCCTTGCAGGAGAAACTTTTAGAATATCATATTTAAGCCAGAGAAGAGAAGTTGCTGAGCAAACTCCTTGAAAACCACAAGCTTTTATAACAGACTGTATCATTCCTCTCACTGTAGAGACTAAATAATGAGATTGAAAACAGATCCCTCTAGAAATGTTTGTGAATTGTCTTTCCTTGAGCCCATGAAGTGGACTGGCTGAGATTAAAATTGTACCCTTTAAGATTTTAATTGTATTAAAAGTCAGTGTACCCCCTCATAATTCATCTTTTTTTGGTTTAGAGATAATATGCCTGCTTGACCCTGCTGAAATTCTGCCTTTTGTTTGTCCTTTTCCTGAGACTTCAATTCACTCTACAAAATTTCTCTTCAAGGAAAAATATCTGGGCCACAGGATTAAACTAGCTAGCAGTGGCATGATACAAAAATCTCTGTAGGAGCTTTGGCTGTTCTGTTCTACGGCCTGCCAGTTCAAATGCTGGGATGATAAAAGAGCACTTCATAGCCCAGGAGATAAGAAGAAAACCTATTGCACTGAACCCACTTTCTCTTGGAGGAATTCACAAGAATCCAAAACAGTTCTAGTGCCCAGGAATGCTGCACTTTGCACCTGAGGACTCTGATCCAAGTGTCTGTGAGACTGAATTGTCTATGATGTGATGTTCTCATCCGGATGAGTAAAGCTTCTCAATGAGCTATCAGAAGAGCATAGAGCCACCCTTTTGCCCCACTCACAGGAGACAACAGGGCCAGATGGGGCCCGGAGCTGTGTATCCCCCGTACCCATGGCTGTTTCTGTCCCAGGCTCAGTTTTCCTGGTTTGCTGGGGACATGGGAGCTTTCTCTCCTTTTTGGTGCATTTCTTCAAGCACTCCCTTCTTCCTGGCAGATACTCTGTCATTTCTTATCCCTAATTCAACCTGGCCCTGAACTTGAGGTAAGAGACGCAAGTATACGGAACTGTAGCCATGTTAGCCATATGAGTTTATATTACTTCTAATTTGCTTATTTATGATACAAGGGATTTTATAACTTTTAAGAAGCCATTTTCCCATGGATTATCCTTGGATTGCATATGGTACAAATGTGAATTAGGTACAAATGTGAATTACCCTGTTACTCAGCATGGTTTTCCTGGAAGACCATGCAATTGACATGTACATAATTAAATTATGACAACTAACCCTCTGCAAAGAAAGATACCAGTTTTCCTGAGTTCTAGGTCTGCACACAGGAACCACATGTGCAGATACCCTTTGTCACACACACACCTGCACATCTGTGCACACACTTGTGTATACACAAAGAAACATTTGCCTTCACACTACTGTCATCATTTCAACTTACAGGATGAAAGCCCCAATATCAAGTTTATGATGATAATAGGAATAATCTTGACACACTATTATTATAATCAATCATTAGCCAAGATGAGATTTTCACCATCTGGGCCATGGACCAGATTCTGAAGGGTTAGAATATAACAGAGGTGAACAAACCAAGTTTATGTTCCCCTTAAATCTGGCATATTTTTAAATTCTAAGAAACAGACACTCCAATTCACTAATAAATATGTATCTATCATGATTTAATTACATATTCTTTATGTTTCAATATATGTCTGAGACTAATTTTTGACTTTGTCATTTGAAATTAATCATTATTCCCCAGAACTCTCTCCATTTGGTTTAATAACAAACAACCCTTTCCTCACCCACTTACACATATTTTTCCACATTCCAATTTGTTTCTTTCCCCTAATTTCAACTTTTTTTTCCTCTTGACAATTCACCTTCCTTCTCCAACTCAGGCCCACAACCGTCGCATTGTGTTTAGTGGCAATGTGCAGCCCTGAGATGGCAATCCGCAGGGTTGAGGGTGGCAGTTTCAGTGTAATTTTATTTCTTAACGACGTTTTTGGCTTTTTTGAATAAAATACTTTTATTATCCAAAAAGGTACTGGCATCGAGTACTCTGAAAAAACGCTGGCACAGCTCTCCGTACTCATCACACATGCAACACCTTCACTCCAGCTTCCTGTGTTTGGACAGCTTGTGCTCCTGTCGTGGGTGTTTTTTATCTTCTGCCAAGGACTGGACTTTGTGCCAAAGGGTTTCTGTGCATTTGTTTCTGTGTAGAGACCTAGAACACAGGAAAACTGGTATCTTTCTTTGCAGAGGGTTAGTTGTCATAATTTAATTATGTACATGTCAATTGCATGGTCTTCCAGGAAAACCATGCTGAGTAACCGTGTAATTCACATTTGTACTTAATTCACATTTGTACCACATGTAAACCAAGGATAGTCCATGGGAAAATGGTTTCTTAAAAGTTATAAAATCCCTTGTATCATAAATGAGCAAATTACAAGCCATGAGACGAAGCTTTCCCAGAAACAGTGCTCTAGAGGGTGACCTTCTCCCTTAACACCCGGGAGCACCCTGCACTGGGGCTGAGGACTAGCAGAGTGTGTCTGTGAGTCTTTTCCTCTCCCCAGGCCCAGTCTCTAGCTCCCCCTTCTTCTCTTCCTTCCCCTCTGGTAAGAATCCCAGCACTAACCCACAAGCAAAGCACCCCCCACCATCATCCTGATGTCGGTGTGCCCTGACGTTGCTCATGGTTGGGCCGAGTCATGGCTGTGTGTCTGTCCAGAGCGTGGTCTTCTTGCCTGCACATGCATACACCTCCTCCATGGTCCACACTGCCCTTCCTTAGAAAGCTTAGCGTGGCCCTGCACGTGGCCAAGCCAGGGTGCCTTGGTGTGGCCTTGCACGTGGCCAAGCCAGTTCGCTTCACAAGTACTCCCTTTCCCTTTGTACCATGACTGAGGCTTTGTCTCTGATGACTTGGTTCCTTCATCTCTTTGTTTTATTACCAGAGGACTCACAATGTGCAAATAAATAAAAGTTGTCCCATGAAAGAGCCACCAACCCCCTTCCTCAGACCCATCAACCTGCACCTGTGTTTTTACCATTCTCTCTCTTAAGATGTTCCCGTGCTCCCCTCCCCTGGGTTGTGTCCATTTCAGACATCCCAGGACCTGGAGTGCTAGGCCATGTACTAGGCCAGGCACATGCCCGTGTGTTCGGTTCTACCTGGAGGAAGGCCACTTATAGAAAAGCTGTCTCAGGTCACACAGACCCGGAGTTCTTCACACATCTTACTGTCAGACAAGGAAATGGGTGGCAAGCTATTAACTCCCTAAACCTCAGCATCCTTACCTATACAAGGAGGGTAATAAACAGACACGTCCATAGATCAGGGCGATGAACAAATGAAACAGTAATTAGGTAAAAGCCTGACATGAAAGCTTTTGATACCATTTTGCTAGGATTACACCCCCTGCCAGCATTCTAAGAAGCTGGGTCCCTTGGGGTGTGAACAGCAGTTTCCCGAGAGCCCAGTGCCTCCTTCACCTCCTGCCTGTCACCATGGTGGCCCTACTCACATCTCTCTCCACTTCAGCTCTGATTCTCTTCCCAACATGCTCCCTCTGACTCTGATGTCTGCCACCCCCCTTGAGTTCTCATGAAAGTCTGCACATGAGTGCCATGTTGAAAGATCCTTATTGAACCACATGCTTGGAGAGACAGTCACGTTGGACACACCCTCCTTGCTCACTCACTCCTGTCTTTTCCCAGTTTCCTTGGGCCCTACTCTAAAAACCTTCACCTGGCACACAGGCCACCAGTAAGTATTTGTTCAGTGATTAATTAACATGTGAACAGGGACTCTGGGTCAGAGTGACCACTGATGTCTGCAGAGTTCTCTTGCTGTTCACTTACCCAAGAAAAAGCTGGAAGTCTGAGTTCCTTCTGAGACAGCCCCTTTCCAGAAGGTTCCCCAGAAAAGGCTAAGCCTGTTCTAGGTCTGGATACTCCCCTGTATTCAGGATGTCCTAGAAACCGTGGAGTCCTCATTTTCCATTATGTGGCCTTGATGGCCACTGGGCTTGGTCAGCAGTGGGAAACAGAGTGGCCAGACACATTTCCATGAAGGTTCACATTACAGTATTTTGCAAAGTTTGAAATCTGTCCATCGTTACCCATAAATTACAGCTATACATTATAATCATTTAGTCCAACTAAATGATAGTCCAACTATAATACATTTCTAGTTCAACATCTAAATTATGCCACTTCACCCATTTACAGAAATTATGTGATTAGAGATAATTATCCTAAATGGCTGAACACAATTAAACCCTCCCAAATGCAGGAAGTGTCATGTACAGTCTGTCAAGCTGCTTCTCCCAACACCCGTCCTCGGCCTCCACCACAAGGAGACAGAGGCCGCCTCCCTTGGCATGGGATGAGGGACTTCCAGCTTCTGGGTGACCTCTGGTTTAGGGGCCACTCATGGAAATTCCTTCCCCAGGTCAAGCCTGTTTTCAACCGGTTTCCACAGGGAGAGTCCCTGGAAGCCCTGACACCAGTAATGTCAACCGCAGTGATGCCAACTCTGATGGTGTGCACTGCCCCAGGTCCTGCGAGTCTACACAAGACTGTGGGTGGGATGAATGTGTGTAGATTTCTCTGCTCAGAACATTCCCCACACGCTATGCCAGGTGACCATCTACCCACTCCTCACTGGAATGTGTGGCATGGGACCGCCATTCAGCTTCTCCACAACAGAACAGGACAGTGATCATGGACGGCACACGTGTATGATCACGGTCCTGATCGGCTGCCGAGTTGAGCCATCACACGCATGCACTTCTCTTCAGGTCTCCGAGTGAAGGCTGTCTCCTCCGAGCCCCTGAGCAGCATTTCCTGTCTTCTCATAGTTGGGGAATGAGAGGATGATGAGTCTGTGAGCCCCATGGCACCCTCTTTCTGCAGTCAGGCACTTCGTGATGGCAGACAGGGTCACACCTGTTCTAGACCCAGCCTGGCCCAGAGAGGGTGCCGAGTGAATGACGGATGATGAATGAATGATAGGTGCCTCCCTCTCTTCCCCACCTGTGCTTTGTCCTCCTTTTGCTACAACCAGGCAGCCAGTGCTGCTCACAGTGGTCTGATGCGCTCACGGGGACTCACGTCCTAGACTCTGTCTTAAGATCACAAGGAGTCTGCATGGGAAAGAATGTTCTAAAAGTGTCTGCCAACGACTATCCAAGTGACAGGTGCTGTGATGACCATCTGCACCCTGCCAGGTATCATCTGTGCTGCTCCATGGAAGCAGATGCCCGGGGTCCCCTGGCCAGCCTCTAGGTCAGAAAGGATGTTTCCTGGGAACTTGGAGGTCACCAAACCAACCTCCAAATTCTCAAGTGGGAGGCTCTTATGCCAAAGATCCACCTGCCTTCACCACAGGAAGGCGTTCTGTCTTGCAAACTCCTTTCCCTTTTGCCCTCCTCCCATCTCCAGCCCATCCCCACTGTGGTCACTTCGTCCTCCACTCTGATTCCAGAGGTTTAAACCACCTGTTCTCACGGGGTCCCTCAAAACCACTCCCACTGCTTCTGTTCTTCTCTCACCAAAAATGAGATTCAATACAGGCGGGACCTGCTTTCAGTTACTTAGACCCCCAATGGACTAAAATGTTGATTAATTTTTCACATCACAGAAGATATTTTTCAGGAGGACCTACAGATGCTGAGCTTTTAGTTATACCAGCTCTTTAGTATCTTTATTCATTTTTTGTTTTTGATTTTTGAGTCGGGGTCCCACTCTTCTGCCCAGGCTGGAGTGCAATGGCATGATCATGACTCACCTCAGCCTCGAACTCCCAGGCTTAAGTGATCCTTCTGTTTCAGCCTCCTGAGTAACTGGGACTACAGGTGCATGCCACCACATCCAGCTAATTTTTTTATTTTTTATTTTGTAGAGATGTGGTCTCACTATTTGCCCAGGCTGGTCTTAAACTCTTAGACTCAAGCAATCCTCTCACCTCAGCCTCCCAAAGTGCTGGGATACCAGTTGTGAGCTGCAGTGCCTAGCCTGTTTAGTATACTTGAATCTGATCTGATTAATCAATGTTTAAGGTACACAAAACCTGTCAAGAATCCCCTACTGGGGATAACTCTACCTTCAAATACCCTGTGGATTCCTATGGCAACAGCCCCAGAAATTAGATTTCACAGCCTGGGGTACAATCTAAATAGTGGAAAACAAAGGAAATCCTGTTTCATGTATACGTCATCAAAATGAACAGTTTTAAACCAAAGGGCACCAGTTGATGTAAAGACACAGAAAGCCACAAAATTCCATACAGGAAGATACTGTCTTTTTTCTTCTTCCTGCTTTAAAATTCAGCAGGCTGTAGACAATCTGCTAATCACATATACATCTAAATCCCTCCTGCAGAAAACATAAAATATGGAACAAAATACCATGTGTGAAATCCCTTTGGCTCACTTGTGCAAGTGACTTCCCGTACACATTCTGGGAAGCAAGCTGTAGCACTTCCTGAACACCCCACTTCCAGTCTGAGTAGTGCTCTCAGGGTTTCCACCACAGGAAGCCCTGAATCCAGCCTACCAAGATCCACAGAAAACAGACAAGTCACCCAGAGTGGCTTCTTCTCTTTCCTGATAGCTCTCGCTTGGACTTCACAGCATCCTCATAAAGGCGGCTCAGATACTCCTTGGCTGGGATTTTAGCTAGCCCATGGAGAACACACCTATAGGCATTTGCTGCAAAGCTCTGCCCTCTGTGGGCAGAAGAGCAAACTTCCTAGAAAGGCTTTCATTGCACTCTCGGATTGTGTTGAACCAGTGTGTGAACATTTTCATGTTACCTTTCCTTCTTGCAAATTTTAAAGATGTTTTTAGTCTTCAGTGAATGTGCAGATTTCTTGTCTAACATTACACTGGTGTGGAGAGGAAAAGTCATTGTAATAAGAAAAAGCATGTTAATTATTGTCCCTAAATATGTTCAAGTAAAATGGATTTCTTCAAAAATAATAATCTAATAAATTGGCAGTTCTAAAACATTTGCAAGTAGTTGCCAAACTTGAAAATGTGGTAAAAACTATAGATAAAATATAGGATGAAGCTTTAAGAGGAAGTTTTCAAGACTAGATAGAAGTGGGAGGGAATCCCGTTTGTCATACTTAATTTTTTGAACACATAGATGTTTATGTTTTATATTTTCCATGTTTACATTTCTTTGGAAGAAAAGGAAAAAACATATAAAATCTGCTCATATGCTTAATTGTTTCTTTGAATTATAACTAACTTTTGCATGACATTTTTTCATGCATAAATTATCTCCACTTATCTTCATAAAAACCAGGGCATGAGTAAGACAATTATTATATAATAACATCCATATTTTTCTGATGTGCAAATAAGATCTCAATAGGCTTAATAATCAACCCAAGGTCATACATACATACAAGACAACCCTGGACTTGACACTTGAGTTTTTCCTTCTTTGCTTCTTCAACAAAAGCTTAATATGTATATCCAAAGGAAATAAACATATAATCAACCTGCAAGACATGTCTTCTGGAAACATATTTGAATATCTATTTCCAGAAGATAGAATTTGCAGCTTCAAATAAATATGAGCTAATGTTTTTTTAGAAAATTTAGAGACATGTACATGATATTAAGGTACTATGTAGACACATTCCACTTATGTAGACAATGGAAAGGGCACAAAAGAAACAAAGTGAGATTACAAAGAAAACAAAGCAAGTCATATTATAAAAAAGGTAAACCTGGCTGAGGACATCTAGAATTCATGTAAAGATACAGAACACCAAAACATGTTTCATTCACAAAACCACGTGTGCTAGTTTCTGAAGAAGTATGAAGTGTAGAAAGTAATTGAAAAGCACTAAGGGTGAAGAAAGGATGTGAGATCAAAGATGTGTTTGGGGATTGATGTAGACTGATGATGCCCTGACCCCCAGTGTGGCTTCATTTGAAGATAGGGCCCCTGAGGAAGCAATTGGGTTAGAGATTGATGTCCTGGGGGGGACTGATCTCATAGGATGTGTGCTCTGGTGTTCTTCTGAGAAAGGACACCAGAGCTTTTCTCTCCCCCCTTTCTCTCTTCCTCTCTCTCTCTCTCTCTCTCTCTCTCTCACACACACACACACACACACACACAAACACACACACACACACACACACACACACACACACACGAGATCAGGAGGCAGCCATCTACAAACCAGGAAGAGAACCTTCACCAAAAAATGAATTTGCCAGTGTCTTGATCTTGGACCGTCCCTCTTCCAGAACTGTGAGAAAATACATTTTTGTTTATGTAGGAGTTATTGATTGCTTGAGCCACCCAGTACTTTGTCATAGCAGCAGAACAGAACAAGATAGAAGCTGATGCTGTGTTTAATACTAAGCTTTTAGTTTTACTAAAAGACAAGTAAATGCTATCACTTTTATTTAAAGAAAAACTGTTCAGGATTTGTAACAAGTAAGAGCAAAACTAATGAGTCTACTTAAGCTTACTTCCTGCTTGCAGTGCCTTACTTCGTGGTTATAATATACAATCTGTCTTTGCTCCTGTATGTAACCAGGGATATCCTGAGGGGGTCCCTTGTCTACCTTTTTTTTTTTTTTCATTAATCAGCATTTTTTATTATGGTTTTGTGGGGTACAGTTAAGGGTTAGGTGTACAATGACGTTTCATTCAGGCACCCTGTAGATAAGAAGTGTTTTCCCATCCCCCGACAGATATTTGCTACTGTTAATCCCATCCCCCTCCCCCCCATAGTTTCCCAGTACCATCAGTCATTTTCTCATAGTTTTGCATTGG